>NW_009927837.1:0-27008 GCF_000696875.1 Nestor notabilis | reverse complement strand
CCTGCTGAGCCCAGAGTTTTCAACAACAGCTAAGATTTATTATATTGACATTTTCTTTCCAATATAGATACAAGCTACAACGTGTGTTTCCTTCCCAATTCAGCCACAACTGAACGTTTTATTGAACCACTACTGTACGAAAAGAAGCTTTCACAACCATTTCTTAAAAATATCTCTTCTTTTGGGATCTAACAGTTATAATTATTAAAGTAATGCTGGTTGCGGGTAAGAGGAATCAATCACTGGACCACGTGATGTTATGGACTGCTAAGCAATTAAATCTGATCACTAATTCTGCTGTACTGATGAGCATGTCAAAAAAATATATTCAGAAAAATACACTGAAGACAAATGTTCATTAAACTATTTCTTTAAGACTTCATCTTTCCTCTGCCCTGGAATTGAATATATCAAGAAATGTAAACTACATCAATAGTTAGGAGTTTTATGGGCAATGCATAGAGTAACTCATTTTTTAATAAAGATATTACTACCCATACTTACTGTTCAATCAAAGTTCTCTTTTAATTTGTTTGTTCAGAAAACAAACTCACCCACCTTCACCAGTTTAATCCTATGACAAATTAACAGTCTTTTCAGAGAGTATGCTGAAATAACACAGTCACAGAAATTCTGTTTGGAAGCACTGCCTGCTCAATTAGCACATGCGTAGCCCGGCGCTAGTCCCAGCATGTGCTGCTCTTTGATACATTCCCATTAGGCAAAGGATGCGGAGGTAAAGCTGCAGCTGGTGCTTTGAAAGAATATCACTAGGGGCTAAAACCAAAAAATTCAATGTTTTTTATTATGGAGCAACCCATTTTCTGTTTCTAACAATATCAGATGAACCTTCCCATTGGTTTCCTTGCAGAAAGCAAAACTTTTTCTGGACAGTAGAACTGTTGAATGTACAGTATTTACATTCAATCTTCATTATTCACATAAGCCATTTTTAAAGCCTCTCCTTATAAATCACAACTGGTTCTAGTATTTGCTTTTATTTCATCTTTTTATTTTAGTTCTTTTAAATGAAACTTGCTCCACAGAAACATCAGCAGTTACGCCTGGTGGAATGGGGTAAGAGTTCACACAAAGCTCGCTCACTGCATAGGCAGTGATGACAGGATTTGTTAGATATGCATTTTCTCACCTTAAAGGTATCTCAGTGGAACAGCCTGAGCACAAGAAGAAGTAGTAATGGTCTCCTGGCAGCACATATAAGCTGCTATTATGTGATGAAACATTAAACCACAAGCAGCTTCCAGAGCGAGACGTGCTTATGTAAAGGAGCACGTTTCTTCCAGTGTTTTAGCTTAAATAGATACTGAAGACAAAAGAACTGAAGTAATTTTAAGAATTGCCTTTAAGTCAGCTTTCACCATTTTTGCATGGATATTACAACAACATTACTGTGTCTCTGAAGTAAGGTTTTTGTTGCTTGGGGTTGGGTTTTTTTCCCCAAATCTTTGAGAGAAAAGATTAAATTGAAAAGAAATTAGCTGCCTTCTGCTTCATACCAGCAAAGCAGTACAGACTTCTTTAAATCCCGGATCAAAACTACCTTATGCAATTTGGAGTTTGCCAAGCCTAGTACCAATCCATCAAAGAAGGATTTCCTTCATTTCATTTTAGGCATTTACATAAGTAATTTAAGTTGGGTCATTGGAATTACTCCCCCTCATTCCCCATCTCATTTCACTCCATTCAGTAGGCTGATCCTATAATCTAACTACACAAAAGAAAACTCTACTTTCTCTTCCTAGGAAGCAGCAAATATACACACAGCTTATTTTCATGGAGGCTTAGTCTACAGGTGGTTAATGCTTTAGAACTCCTGGGTAAAATTTGCAATCACAGTAGGAAAAGCTAAGGAGATGCTTAACCTCCAGGATGCCTCAATCACCTCACATCTTTGTGACTTTAGAACCCACCAAAAACTACTATAAAGGCAGTATTTTTTTCAAGTTTTTCTTCTGAGAAAAGGAAGGGAAGGAACAAGGTAGATGGAAGCTTCCTGTTATGAATAAAGGTTTTCCTCCAACAACATACAATTACTGCTGTACACCCACACAGCTCAGAGTTTTGAACAGTTTCAGCAAATAATGAAGTTTAGCCCCTTCAAGCTGTTTTAGAGATCAGTTCAAGACCCAGGTTATCAGGCTCACTAAGATTTACATATTAAAAGGACAAGAAGTGATGATGGAAATTGCCATTTTTCTTTTTACATGCAGGAAGTGACTAAACACTTGCAGAGCCACAACAGGCTTCAGCAATGAGTAAGTTTGCATAATTAAGTGCTTCTGCAGCACAGCTCCCTCTTCAGTTTTCTGACTTACACATGCAAAAGAATATTCTTCACCAATGCCACCAGAAGGTATTTGGAAAAGCTGTGTTAGATTCAGACTGTATTTTAGTTGTCATAGGCTTACTCTCCTCAAAACTTAAAGTCAGAAGGTACCATTAGATCATGTTTATGGAAGGCTATTCAATTGAGTTCACTTAGCCAACAGTAGCTTGCCTAGAACAACCTTGCAAATGGTTGCCCTGTTTGAAAATACCAGCATGCAGATATCTAACATCTCCCACTATTCTGCTATTGAACCACACTTTCATTTAATAATTTTGCTTCCATAAGGATAATTGCAAGCTAACCATGAAACTTCAGTCTTCATTTAGATAAACTGGCAAAGATAACCATGTATCACGAACAGCTAAGTAAAACACATTACAAACATTACTGAATTTGATCAACCAAACTTATTTTCTATATAATCACATGTATTCAAAGACCATCGCAGGCCAGACGCACACCGGACAAGCATCACCATGACCACTAGAATCTTCTCTTAGCCAGTTTGATTTTCAAAAGGAATTATAAATTAAAAGAACTAATCTACAGATGATTAACACATCAGACAAAAAGCTTCCTTACTCAGTATGCTGTGAGGTTAATCTATTACCCTCTAATAGTTCCAAGGATATAAACTATTATTAATGCCATGAGTAGCCCAACCTCCCTCCACAGACACACTCTTAACATATGCAATGCATTAGCAATAGGCTACCAGTCCTTAATAACGGAGTATTTAGTACAGTCATTAAAGTGGTAACATTTGAAGTGCCATTTTGATTCCAACAATTTTCTTCCTTTTGTCAAGACAACTATATTCAATGGATAATTTCCCTCCCGACTCAGGAACAGCCACATTTGTCTCCAGTCAAATCATTCCCAATTCAAAAGAGTAAACGGTGACCACGCTAGGAAATGTACTTTGCCTAGATTATCCAGGGACTTGTGAGTGTGCACCTACTTTACAAGAACTTGGCCTTTCAACAAATACTTATAGCTATTTGTACATTCAGAAACAAGAACACAGAAACAGGATTGTAAAAATCAAACACAGCAGCAAGTTTTTGTTCAGGATTCCTATCCGGTTGAACAAACAGCTGAAGAGCAAATATCAGTATTTAGATGTACTGATACTTCAAACCAAGCTAAGAATTTACAGTTTACACTGGAAATGCATAAATACATCTAAATCAAAAGTGAGCTGCAATACATCTACCTATTCCTGGATCAAAACCCCCTTCATTTTAGAAAAAGGAACTAAGCCAGCACTGCCGCAGTCAAGGAAATTGCCACTTTCTCTCAGTATTTGCAAGTTCCTCTGACATAATGCACGTTAAGGCATGGAAAATTCCTCTAGTTATATTGGGGTAGGAGGGTGAGTGGGGGTAGTCTTATTTTTTTTTTATTATTTTACTTCAATCTTATTTTGGATTTCAGTTTTCAGCTCATTCTTCAGACTTTAAGTACCCCAAACTTTTTTCAGATGTAATAATTTATCCAACTAAAAATGATGCTATTAGTGATATGGGAAGAGCATAGCTAATAAGTCAGTTTAAATTCTCTACAAAACAAGTTCCTTTTTCATAATGGATACAGAAGTTTAACCATGACATTTTCAACACTAGGAGGACTGCACTGCTTATGAGGAGGACAGGTAGGCATGCTTCTAATTAAAGAGCAAGTGACATTCTTCATTCAAGGCTCTCCATTTGGTTGTTTATAAGTAAGTTTGGAGAAAGGAGACAGCTAGTTACAGAAAAAGGAGTATGCATTCATGTAAATCAAAGAGACTACCAATGCGTAAATCAAAACTGAATAAACCTCTGTAGGCAATTTTATTTCTAGTATTTATGATTTTCCAACAAATTAATCATTTAGAATTTACGTAATTTCATTTGTTTCACTAGGGAGATCACATGTTTTTTCAAAAGACTCAGGTCTTGTTAATAATATGGTTTATCTGAATCCTGGAAGGGGGTAGAGAAAGAAGGGGAAAAGAGGACAGGCCTTAATTCACTGCAAGGAGCATTCAGATAGTTTGGCAGTCAGATCATACAAACCTTTATAGAATAAGATATTCCAAGAAGTGCTGCCAAGATCTTCAAGGGTTTGCAATACTTCAGATGCATTGAATTGTTATGCTAAAGTTTAATTCCACTAGAAGAACATATTCTTTGTGGCTATTTCTACAACAGAAGTAAGCTGTACCTTACAGGTACTATAAGAACCCAGAGAGTCTTGATTTTCTTTTCCTTGTAAGAAAAGCTACACTGCAAAGCTTTAAGCACATCCAAGTGTTTGGTCAGGCTAGATGCACTGACAGTAAATAAAGTACTTATGAATTCTATAGTACTTATTTTATGAGTGGCAATGACTCCAGGTTGGTGAAGGACTTCGGCGTTCCATCTGCCTTCTACATCTCTCACACTGGACAGTTTCTCCAATAAAAAGGAATTAGTCGTGTAAGTTTCTGATCCAGGAAAGACCTGCTTTTACCACTGTAGAAGATGGCAGGTGGCATTTCAGAGAATGAGTACTAGGAAAGTCTGTATCCAGCAGAAAGAGTATACATCAGCATGAAATGAAAACTGCAAGTCAGAAACTATGAAACCATAACTAATTCCCTTACTGACCTTCTGCCAATCAAAGACCTTTGCAATCATCAACAGACATCTGCTAAAATAAAACACCCTACTTCCCACTACCTCTTCCCTTGCACAATACAGCCCTGACTAACGTCCGTTTTCTCTGGAAGTGTATTCCTTGCTTCCTGTCTTTTCCCATGGGCTATAAAGGGAACTTAGAGAAAAGAAAGCATCTGTCCTTATGGAAAATAGAAGAATAACTTCAACACTGAATATATACCTTTGTAAAGTCCACTTCACACTGGGCAGGAAAAAGCTACCTGCTTGTCCTAAAGGAAAAGAAAAAAAAGAAAAAAAAAAGGAAAAAAAAGACCCAACTATGGACTTAAAAAGGAATCAAGAAGGAAATGAGTCATGGGGAAAATTTCAGGGAAATTTCACATGAAAAGGAAACCCATGAGCAATGTCATAAAATTTTCCATGCTCGGTCTGCCCCCCTCAACCCTTTCTTTTTTCTTTCCCGAAGGCTTGATGCAAGAGGACAGGCCTCAAAATACTTCAATTTATCCCGCTATTCGAGGCAGAACAAAACAGAGAATAGAGCACAGTATGCTCTGACACCCTCAAGATTTGTCTGTTGCATCTTTTTATTCATGGAATAAAAAGAAAAAATGTATTGCATCAAGAACTGGCAACTACAAGCATTCAAAAACTATGAATCAGATTGCCAAAAAACCAAGCACATTCACTAACCATTCCATTTCCAGTTTTCAGACATGCTGTCAGGAAATGAATGGTTTCTTTCTTGCCCTGCGTCAAATGGGCAGGTGGAAAATTCCCAAGCACGTTCTTCTCATGACTATGTTCTCAATCAGTTGGAAAGCAAATGTTTCAAAGTCTCAGCAAGGTCATTTGGATTTATGTCTTAGTCCCCTCCCTGACACTCTGAGCCAGCCTTCTATCTTTGCTTCTGCACTACAGAAACCAAACACTTGGGATTGTTCAGATGCAGAAGGGGGAAAAAGATCCCTACAGATGAAGAGAGGTCCTATTATCAGTTGGCTTTACTTAAGCAAATTATCCTCTTTCCTCTGTGAATATCTTAAGTCAACACCTAATTAAAGAAAGAAAAGCAAGCTGCTTTGCTGTTTCAGGTCAACATACTTTTTTATGGAGAACACAATAGTTTAGGGAACAGATGGAGACACCAGCTGGAAGCACTGAAGGACACTGCTCTTCTGAGCTTCTCAGAAGACTGAGGCACAGTGCTCTGCTTGATACATTTACCTGTTCACATGCTAAAGAGCATTCAGATTCAGTCTTGATTGAGAACAGGGCTCAAGAAAAGGCTTTCTCAAGAAAAGTTTACCACAAATAGAGTCTGCAGGGTAATTTGTTTGAATGAATTCAGAACAAGAAAAATTGAGCCTCATGCAAAACATTTGTTTCCAGCAGGCTCACAAAGGGGTTCTGCTACTGAAATGACATCGTGTTTCTCTAGAACAAGTGTGGTTTTCCAAGAGTCTTCCAGTGAGACACTGCCTGAAGCCTATGAATCAAATTTTCTAGCTGTTGCACTCTCCAAAAGAAATAAATTTATTAAAAAAAAAAAAAGAAAAAAAAAAGCCACAACAGAAACTTTATTACAATCAAAATAGAAGCAGAAGCACAGGAACTGAGAAGCTCTTTTCTTACACAGACATGGTCCTCAGATTCCAGACTATGTCTGAGTTTGGGTGGCTGTTCCCTCTGGTTTGGGGACAAAGTCTGACAGTCACTGGCCAGGAAATACTTCATAGATACTTGCCCTTTGAAGAATGGTCACAATTAGTATCCTCAAAAACACTGTAAGGAGGTCACAAGTCCCACCACGACTCACATGGGTACAAATCAAGGAATCATTTGTTAGCTTTCTGAATGTGACATGGCACAGTTCATACAGTCACTGCATTATACAGATCAATCGTGTACATCTGACACATCAAAAGGCAGCAATCTCATGGAGTCTGAATGCATCAACCAAGGCAGCAGAACTTCCTCTAGTAAATCCACTGATGATGAAATTGTTCTTTCCTATCACATGTATGAACATGATTAAGTTCAATGACTTGTTGATAAAAAACACCTTGGGGGGAGAAAAACATTATCTCTAAACTCTCACAATAGTGAATTCATTGTAACCCCAAGTATTTCAACTAAGGTAAGAACAACCTTTAGAAAACAGCAGCACATATGACTCAAGACAGACAAGCTGCAGCCAGCTACCAACATTCAAAGAGCTGACGGGCCAATAGACAGTTTGTGGCTCTGGGTCAAAGGGAGAACTGCAATGGGGGACATTACTGTGGAGGTTTGCTACAGGTCACCCGATCAAGAGGACTGTGTGGATGAAGCTCTCTATAGACAGATAGGAGCAGCTTCACACTCGCAGGCCCTTGTCCTCATAGGGGACTTCAACCATACTCATATCTGCTGGAGGGCTGGAGGGACAGGACAGCCTAGCACAAGCAAGCCAGAAGGTTCCTCAATTGTGTGGAAGACAACTTCTTCATGCAAGTTACAGAGGAGCCAACAAGGAGAGGTGCCAGCTTGACCTCGTGCTCATCAACAGGGAGGGGCTGGTTGGGAATGTGACACTCCAGGGCAGCCTTGGCTGTAGCGACCATGAGATGGTCAAGTTTGAGATCCTCAGGACAGTGAGAAGAGCATGCAGCAAGCTCACTGCCATGGACTTCAAAAGAGCAGACTTCGGCCTCTTCAGGAACCTGCTTAGTAAGGTTCCATAGGACACAGTCCTAGAGGGCAGGGAGGCCCAAGACTGCTGGTTGATATTCAAGGATCACCTGCTCCAAGCTCAGGAGCGTTGCGTCCCAACAAGAAGGAAACAGGGCAGGAGGACCAGAAGGCCTCCATGGATGGATAAGGAGCTGCTGAGAAAACTTAGAGGGGAAAAAAACAGCTTATAGAAGGTGGGAGTGAGGACAGGCAGCCCGGGAAGAATACAGAGACATTTTCTGGGAAGCTAGGGATCAGGTCAAGAAAGTTAAGGCCCAGTTAGAATTAAGTCTGGTCAGGGATGTCAAAGGTAACAGGAAGGGCTTCTATAGGTAACAAAAGACAGAGTAGGGATAATGTGGACCCTCTCTGGAAGGAAACAGGAGAACTGACTACAGTCAATTTGGAGGAGGCTGAGGTTCTCAATGAGCAGCCTTCCAGTATCTGAAGGGGGCCTACAAGGACGCTAGAGAGGGACTCTGCATCAGGGACTGTAGCAAAAGGACAAGGGGTAACAGGTTTAAACTTAAACATGGGAAGTTCAGGTTAGATCTAAGGAAGAAGATCTTCCATGTGAGGGTGCTGAGGCACTGGAACAGGCTGCCCAAAGAAATGGTGAATGCTCCATCCCTGGCAGTGTTCAAGGCCCAGGTTGGACAGCTCCTTGGGTGACATGGTCTAGTGTGAGGTGTCCCTGCCCATGGCAGGTGGTTGGAACTAGATGATCTTCAGGTCCTTTCCAACCCAAACCATTCTGTGATTCTACGAACTGACCTTGTGAACTCACAATGTTTGTCACACATCTGGTATAGAAGAAACCCGAACAGCTATTCTGTAGCTGCAGATAAAATCCTGATTATTGCCCTAAAAACCTGCTTCCTGTCCCTCTTGTTTGGTCTTGTTTTCTGATCCTGCTTCTCAGCAGCGGTCTTTGGCCCTTCAGTTTTATTAACTTATTCTGCCAGCGCAGCCTTGGTTTTGAATCCCATCTCTGGTCTGCTTAACACTGATTCCTGGGTCTCACTTCCTACCATACTCCCTCACCCTACTTACTATTCCTGATCATGAGTCTGAAGCTGAAGGAGGAGCAAGAAGGCATGGATCAGACAACCTGTAGCCTAGGATCACTCTCTCTGGAGCTTGTATCCTCTGGTTTTCCAGTTCTCCATAACATACTTCACCCCAGTCTATCCTCAACTACAGAACCTATACACTCAAACCCCAGTTAAGATTCCTCATTATCAAGTAAAATACGAGCAACTTGCAACAACTCAATCAATACCCTAGAAACAAGAAAAACAGCTGAGCATCATCAAGGATAAGCAGATATCCTACAATTTCTCACAACCTTAACACAGGAGGAATAAAACCTTAATAGTCAGATAAAAGTATACCCTCTACAGTACTTGTTCTCTAGCACTTTTGTTATGCACCTACTCTGGATTAGATCAGAGGCTGAAAAAGAGTCTGGTTTATTTTGTGGATTCTTTGGGAAGTTTTGTTATTATTCTGGGACAGGGAAGGAGAGGAATATTTACAAAAAACCTGGCAAGAAGTGGCAACACCCACTTTTCCTTTGTTATTTTGGCCCCCATTGCTGATATTTTTGGATTTTCATTCTGGAAAAAGGAGAAAGATGAGGAATTGGCTGAAGGAGTGCTTGCTGGGCTGCCTGCCCTCAGAAAACTGGAAAATTGCCCAGGCTGAAGAAAGAAAGGATTCTATAAACTCGGATCTACTTGTGTTTAACAGAACAACATTTTGCAGAATGAATATCTTCAGTGTCTTGACCTAAGAGATTCTGTTATCTTGTATGATGTTGAAGAACGAAATGACCAGTGGAAAACCCACAGAAATTACCAAACTGATTCAGCAGTAGTCTACCCAGTCATCTTATCTAACATTGTCTTGAATCATGCCCTTCATAAGAAGGTGCAGGAAGAAAGCCTGCAGTAGGCAGTGATGGCAAGTTTATTCTTAGTCTCTGTTAACATTTATCTTAAGCCATAAAAGACATGGGCTTATATCCTTCTCAACGTTACTCATTCATTAGCAGGCTGATCTTGTCTTCTATATAAACAGATCTAACCCCTTTGTTCTATCAGCAATCTTTAAAGCCTTCTTCGCTGTTGCTGAGTATCCAAACCCACAAAGGAAAGGGATTGACAGCAGCCAGACAACTTGTCCATTCAAGTAACAAAGGTACAAATCCCACCCTCAGTTTCACTTAACTACCAGTAGCAGGTAGTCAATCAGAAGCAAGCTGATTAAAATCATAGAATGATTTGGGTTGGAAGGGACCTCAAAGATGACCTAGTTCCACCCCTCCCTGCCATGAGTAAGGGTAGGATCCCTGGATCCTGTAACCTTCTTAATGGCAAATGACCAGTGATTCTCATCAGTACCCTCCATCCTCTTCTGGAATCTTGAAAATAAAATTTGAAAGTATAAACTCTCTATTTTGTTCTAAGGAAAAGTTCAATTTTATGCACTATCTTACTAGAAAGCACTGTTAGCTGTAAACAGCACCTTGTGTAAAACAACTAAAGGCTTCAGGGAACACACAATTACAGAGGAAGAAAGTCATCAAGAGAAAATTAGCTCTTGCATCTGGGATTTGTTCAGACAGTCATTAGAGAGCAAGGGATGCTCTTGAGATGCTGTTTCTCCAAGTCGGGAAGATCTTGTTGAGCTAGCCAGCTGTCCAAGGCACCAACCACTAAGATTTAACCACCCTCCAACTGTTGGAGAAAGTTGCCATTCTGCTGCAGCACCAGCAGGATAAGAACTGGGGAAAGGAAGGACAAAGCCATATTAATAGGCACTGCTGGCATGACCTTTAAAGAACAGCTGGGAGCTACCAGCTGAGACAGTAGAACCAGTATGAACAGTCATGTAAAAAGATCAAGTCTGTAATGACTCCTTGTAAAAGAATTATTTGTAATCTTATACAGCCTAAGTTGCTAACACCAGAGGAAAAGGAAAGATAAAATGCCAGCTGGAGAAGTCTAGTACAACAAAACAAAATAAGTATTCCTGTTGCCTGTATTACTTAGTATAATTTATTCACCACCACCCGAGACTATGAAATGTCTGAGCAACTTCCAAAGCACAGAACTTTTCTTCCCCCCTCTACAAGATTAAGAGTGTAAGAAGCACAACCGACGATCACTATTTTATACAATAACATTGCAATACTATGATTCACTCGCATGAAGTCTAAATGTATCATTACCTTTAAATAGAAAACGCAGCTAGTAATTTCAAAACTAAAAATAGAAAGGTATATGATGTGAATCCTATGTGATTTACTCCTAATTTGAATATATTATGCTGACTTTCAAATGTTTTTGTAGGTACTTATCAGCTTTGCTATTTTTATTTCCCTTTCCACTCATTTGTTTTATTTTTCTGTTGCTTACCAAGATAACATCTACTTACAGAAATGCATCTGCAGAATTTTACATAAAAAAGGCCTACATCACTACACTACTACAGTAACCACGCTGATATGAAATGTAGATGCCGTTGTAGCTGAAGAAAATCACATGGCTGAGAAAGATGACAACGAAATATGTGGGAGCAAATACGCAAATAAACCCTTTATAATGAAAGGAAATAATACTAAAAGTCTTCTAAAAATGTCAGCTAGGGGAACTCAATAAAGGTCAAGACACTTTGAAAGGGAGAAGTTAATCAAAGATTTTCTGTATTTACAGTCTTTTGTTCCATAATGCAGTACAGTGTACTCTAAGTTACTTTAAAGCTAAGAAGTGACCTTTCTTGCCAACGTTCACTCTTCGTTATTCCAGAAGTCCCAAGTTTTGCCTGAAGCAGCCAGCCAAACCTGTTGATGTGTAAATTGCCTAAATCTACACCTTGTCGGATACAGAACCACAACTTAAGAGGACAGAACTTCACCAACATCATTGCTTTTCACTGTTCTTGTATAAACCAAAATAAACAACAGGTGGGGAATGACCCCAGAACTTGCTTCATATATTTTAAACAGCCTTTAATGTTACCGTTCCCACCACTAGCAAATGAAAATAGGTGAGGCAAATATGATCGTGCCAATAAAAATGTTTCATTTAACAACAAAGTGCATGTCAAGAAGGCCAATTCAAACCTACAGGCACGTTTTGAAGTCACTGAATTTAGAGCCACTCCAAACTTGTGAAAATAAACAAGCAGTTCAGAGTGGGAGCATTTTCATTACAGAAATGACAAAGAGATTTCCGTCACCTAAAGGAAAGTCATTTTTTTTATCATTTTCTTTAAACCATCACTCCCGAACTGAAAGCAAAATCAAGAATGAGAGAAATTGTTTGTGATACTAGGCATGCTCTTGAAACCCCTTTTTTTTTTTTTGTGGCTTAACAACCACATTTTCCTGTGTTTAAAGTGCTTCTTTCCCTTCTTCTAGCACAAGACCATTACACAAGAGTAGAAACAGCCTATAGCAAAGCGTACTGCATAGCAAGTGCTTCTGTCCTTCCTTCCTCAGGAAAGAAAATTATTTTCCTATAGTGGCTTAGTTACAACATGCATTTAAATAGTTTTAACAGCCACTACAACTACTTCAGTTCACAATTCACACGCCTCCTAAGACTTAAAAGAGGAAAGGAACCTTCTTTCCCAAATAACACCCCTCATTCTGCTTACGTTAAGCTAAGTAGTTACCTCCTCTGAAGCTGAAGAAGTTCCCTCCTCTGAACTTCAAAGGAATAAATAAGATATCTCTTATTTTAAGGACAATTATCTTCCCTTGTGAATCACCTATGGGTGATCTCAAACCAATGAGGACTGTATGAACATGATCAAGATAAAGATGACAAGCTCATACCAATCCTTGCCAAAAATAAATTAGAAGGAAACAGGTAAAACTGTTTCCAATTTTAAAGCTTTTTACAATGTGTATAAGGTCTCAGTAGTTCTGTGTCATCATATGGCCTAACAAAATAGTTCAAACTAATTTAGGAAAAGATAAATATATTCCAAAACAAAAAGGTTCACTGATCTTCCAACATTTCTCTTTCTCTCTCTCCTCCACGACATTTCAGTAAGAGGACCCAATACCAAACATCTAGATAGACTAGAAGACATAAGCAATGACTGAAAGATCCTGTTCACTTCATTGTATTAAGCCATGACTTTTTCATAGTTCTTTCTAGAGCAATCTACAGTAACCTGCAGTATGCAAAAAGCATATAATAGACAAACAGCATGCGAAGTTATTTGATAAGCATTTCTCAGGACATCAGATTTTTTAGTAAGTAACATTGTGGCAACGAAGAAAGAGATTAATGGTGACAGAGCAAGAAACAGAGAAAGCCATTCTAGAAAACTCAGCGTAAAACTCCTGGCATAAAAGTCCTGGCATTGCTTCAGGCTTCAGTTGGCAGCTGCTACAGACACATCTTATCTTCAAACCATACAGCACAGACACTCAGACCAATTATTTTCTGCATCTCAGAATGTTGATAAACTGGAAACTTTGATGAGGTTTGGAAATGGAAATGCATCAACACAAGTGTAACGAACAGAACAAAGAAAAACTTGCAAAACTAGCTTTGCACAAGATTGCTCTTACAGGATTCTCTATTCAACCAATAAAATTAAGGTTTATAGATAAATAGCTTATGTCTTATACTGGTGGGATTTTAGGTATCTTACGGGAAATTTAAAAGTGATCTAAAACCTCTAACAGCATAATCATAAACTTTTTTTACTGGTAACAGATTCAAAGCTTCAAATCAGGTTTAACTACATCAGTCGCTAAGGAAAAATCTAATCATTTCCTGATAATTCACTGAAATTCTTATACCAAACTACAACAAAAATAAGTAATAAACACTTTTAGAAGGAATATCAGAAGAGGATTCTCCTCCAATTGTTCAGGAATGCTAAGGATTTAAAATATTTCAAAGTGTCTGGCTGCAGTTCAACACAACACGGCTAATGGGACTCATCTATCAATTCTCCCACAACACTTAATGTAATCAAATAACTTCTCTTTGTAACTTTCCATCTCTAGCTTCTATACTGTCAGATAACAATATCAAGCATATAGATGGAAAATTACATCAACATATATCATAACTGACTCTTTTACACCAACAGTAGGTTTTTCTATATGTTAAGAAACAGCTCAATTTAGCTGCAAGGTGCCCTGTTAAAGAACACCTACGATCTGCAATTTTGGTAAAGCTGCTATATATTTTATAATATAATTTAGTCGCTTTCTATTATTCAGGGCAGAAATATACTTTGTAGCACTACTTTTTTTATCCCTCAATCAACAGCTGAAGAAAAGATTTAACTGACCATCAAACAAGGTAAACTGGGATGAAACTAAAACTCCAAGCTTCATACCTCAATTCAAAGTCATCCACCTGTAAAGATGTCTGCCAGTTCATTAAAGAGGCTTTGTCTCATTCTAAGTATCACAAAAGATGAAGATATATTTAGATCAGATAACTCTGAGTCCATTTTTAGGCTTAATTTCACTGTGAAAGCCAACAAAGACTGGGCAAACCTATCACTAATTAGACAGTACAAGTCAATCAGTGCACAGTGGTTCAGTATTAATTTCCCAGAAGAAAGGCATTCCAATCAACATCCTTCATCTTGATTGCAGAGTCATCAGACTGGTCCTAGATGGCTAATACAATTTTCACTATAAAGAAAATTTCAAAATGTGACTTGACAAATTAGAAAGAGACTCTTTTCCCTCTTTCTTCTCCTTGGAACAATAATCACATGCTCAATCACGCATACGTGATACACACAGAACCACTTCATTCGAGACAAAAGAAAGATTTATGTGAGAGGCATAAAGTAGGATCTATATAATCCAGGCAAACTGCAGAATCTGCTTTGCAGAAATAACTCAGATTACTTTTTTTCTTGCCCTGACATGATTAGTGGTCTTGATGCTATGTTCAGGAGCTCAGCCTAGTTACTTCTCTTTGGAGTCTGCATTGATCTAGGGTATCCATCATTTTGCATATGATTAAACAGATTGCCAGTAAAGCATAGTCTCAGACTATTGATGAAGAGATTCTGTAGATACTGCCCATGGCAGGGGGCTGAAACTAGATGATCTTAAGGTCCTTTCCAACCCAAACCATTCTATGACAAGTGTACCATACAACAACTAGTTTCAGCCTCAAAAGCTGAGGTCTGATACTGCACCACTGGAATTTACATAAGGGGGAACATCACCTTTAGTAAGGGGTTATCCACAGCGTAATTACAGCTTGCTGGGTTCACAGCTAAAAGATCAGGGACATTCAGCACCACTCAGCACACTGTCAGTGAATTGTCACCTTCATAGGACACTCAAAAACTATTCAGGATGCTGAAGGTGCACAATCAAACATATAGAAGTTATGAAACACCAGAATTAAGGCTGTTCCTTCCTGGCTGGGTTATTTGTTTTTTCTAAGAGGAACCCTGCCTCACCCAACGCACACGCTGTGACAGCAGGGTTAACAGGGAGAAATTACTTTGTATTTCTTTTTCCCCTTCTCATAGTACAGTGCTAAAATTAGCCTAAACTATTAAAATACCAGGACAAAAAAAAAAATCCTTTATTTTTTTCCTTTTTCCTCCATATTATGCACATTATACTACCACCTGAAAGTATATGTCAGTCATTTATCAAAGTCATTATATCAGAGTATATGAATTGTGCCTGCCTAATGTGGAATGTTTCCAGACTCATTTATATTTTTGCAGAATATCTGTCACTGTGCAGTACATCAGAAGCATAATTCACGGTTGCTATTAGCTTTAGTTGCAGCTGTGAAAGCTCTGTATTCTTTATAAGCACCCAACTCGAAACCTTACTATTCAATACAACAATCAAAATTAGTTCTTGTTAATTACAACATCACATGTCTCGCTTATCAAGTAAAAAGCAAAATCCAGTTCTTCAGTGGCACTCAAAGAAACCTTCAGATCATCATCTTCTTCAATCCTTTACTCAGTTCCGTATCCAACATCAAGCATATGCAAAAGTAAAACGGGTTCTACAGATCTCACTCCTTAAATCTTTAAGGCATTCCTAAAATACAAGACATCCTGAACAGCAAGGTTTTTAAGGGGAAGCAAGGTAATGTGTTAATGGAATTACAGACTGTCGGTTCAAATGTGTAGATGTGGGTGCAATATAAAATTTAGCCCACATATCATTTAGTACTTGGGTTTCTGGTGGTATTTTATCAAAGTCGAAGATCACAAGCCTAGTGGGAAGAGAATTTGGGGGAACAACAGCTGCTCGTCTCTAAGAGCTCATCTCTGAGAAATGCAATTTTAATGTTTTCAAGGAACAAACCAAAACACTGATCTCACGAATTTCCAGAAAAAAATTGCAATGAAAAGGTAGGGTCTTAAAACAGAGGAAGACCTAACACTCCCATATACACTACTCATGCTAAAATGAGAAACTCAACATTTAAATAGGTCACATCACATCGAAACATCCCCTGCAACGTGTTTACTTAAATAAATAAAAAATTGAACAAAAATTGAAGCATTATCTATAAGGTAATAGATGTGTGCCTGTATTTGCTACATTTCAGGGGAGCTCTGATAGCATCAACGAATTAATGGGGAAAAGAACAAAGTGGTAATTAAACCAAAAGCTGCTGTTTTAAACCATTACAGTAAATCTGCGTATTCAGTGCGCAACTCCTTAAAGGCATCAGGCTAGACTGAATTACAGAAAGTGTAAATCCTATCATATTTAATGTTTCACATGCCTGATCCAGGTACCTTTCTATGTGCACTTCACTATTCTCTTCTACAGAAGCCAAATAATGCCTCCTAGTGCTATTAATTGCTCATAAAAGAACCGATTTTCAAATAAAGATGTTAATATGAAAATCCTAAAATGTAACCTATTTCCTTTTGATATAAATTCTGTCCATCAAGAAGAATCAATGTAAGCCAGCTTACAGAATTTGAAGGTAATAAAGTGTAATGACTCCAAGTCTTTCTTCTCTCTCTCTCTCTTTTCCCCCTGCCCTTCTACTAGTTACATTTTAGTCAGAAAATTTCTTTATTCTACTTTAAGGAACAACTTACCTAAGTCAACTTCCTTCTGGAAAAATAAATTCATGGCTTTTAATAATGGCTGCATTTAAAAGGGGCTTATATAGAACTTCTCTAACCTTCTTCCAAAGCAAAAATAGTTAAAATGTTTTAATTAACCCACTTTTCCTTGAGAAATATTTCCTTTACAATGTTTTTAATATAACTCAACATTGGCAGCATCTTTCCTGACAGCTGGTATTTCCTTAACAGAGAATGTCTCAAATGGTTTATGTATAACATTCTTTCTAAAATTCATTTCCTTTCTGTGTCAGAAGTTAATACACCAGGGGAAAAAAATGCAGGAATGTTTCATGCCATGTGGGATATAACAGTTCTAGAGTTTTGCTTTAAATTAGCCCAGTAATGTTTTTGTAGAAATATTATTTATGTGGCTGTAGCTTAACATTTGGAAAAAGGAAAAATACTTGCCCACAACTTTGCTTCTCTCCTGATCTCATTCCAACATGAACTTCACTTTTACGTTCTAGATCTTCAGTACATGCCTGGTGGAAACCTGAAAGCTCTTAGTAAGGTTCAGATTAGGGGAGAGATGTTAAGAAGAAAACAATCATCTAATTAAGAACAAGAGACTGATGGTTCTATATCAAATAGCTTCCAAACCAAAAATCAAAGTTCTTGATAACTTCACTCTAAATATTAAAATCATTCAAGACATTGATATAGGCACAAAAGCACACCATAGCCTTTCTCAAGAGAAGGACAGACACTGAGGTGTCACAGAAGATGTAACTCTTCGGGGCGGGGCGGGGGGGGTGGAGAACACTCCTCCATACGAACACCAAATCCCAAGTTCCTAAAAGCTGGGAGAGTTGCCCCAGTTGCACGCAGAAGAGCTAAGGTCCCACATGCAAAAACCCAGGGAAATGGCATCTTTACAGCATACTGAAGCCAAACAAAGGCATTTGCTCTACAGTCTGTAATATATACTACCTGTAAACCACTTAGCTAAATGGCTGGAGAGCTACAGCAGTAACAGCAGTCTTTAAGTGATGAAGAAATACCTGCTGATAATTTCTCTTTCCTCCTGTCACGCTGTAAGTATTCATTAAAATATTAATCTTCTGCCAGATCTGATCATTTTTAGTACTGCTGAAAACTTACATTCTAAAATATTCAGCAGCCTGTGGAACATTATGTACAACAATATTGTGGCACTACTATTTTCCATTTTGGGGGTATCTCCTAGCCAATATGTCATTCTGTGATACTGCTAGTAAGTATTATCATCTGTGTTAATACTGTACATAGAGAATATCTTGCACTGAAATCCAAAGCTACCAGTTTCCCTAAATTTTAAGGTTTGCTTGGTTTAGGTTTATGAATAAACGACATGTTTCTAAACTTCAGTAAAAGCCTGTCCTATATATGGCATTTTCAGCTAATTCTGCATTTCAAGACACAATGAGAGGTGACAGAGACAGGAAATGGAATCTTTCTTTCTAATATGCAAACTCATTCTAACATTCCGCTCACAATGATGATACCTTTTGTTCTGAAAGCAAGCTTAATTCTGCACGCCCAGTGCTCACAATAAAGCTATGGACAACATGTGCAATACCAGTCTTAAAAAGATTTTTATGGATGCCTTACATTAAATTAAAAAGGAACTAAAAAGCCATATTTACCACCTTTATTTGCCACTGCCTGCATGCAAAATGAATCTTGCCTACATGTCACTGGCCCAGTCAAAGCTTACTGAATCCTCTAAACTTTCCATAAGGTTCTTTCTCTAATTAAAAATAACTGCTATTTGTATATTTTCAAAGATACTCTACTGCACAAGTGTTCTGCATATCATATCATATTCTTCTTCAATACACTAGCCTACTGCAATTACTTTAACAACAAAAACATAATTTCAGCTATTTTCGCTCTGGACAGAAAATAATATGTACCCCCATGCTATCAATAATCACTTCAGCAATATCCCTATTGTGACCACTCAAGCCCTATTTGCTTCTGCCTAGAATTAATTTCCATACTACCATAACTACAGAGCCTTTGTCTCAATTTTGCAGATCAGTCATCTCTCAAGGTCCTTCAATGACCTACTGCAATAGCAACACACAAAAATACAGCTGTTTAACCTGGGACATCTTTGCAGGCATTTGTCATTCAAAAGATATTAAGGTGGCAGACAAGATAAACACACAGCTCTTTTACTCACTGTCAAAACCTAAATAAGATGTGTTATTCAGTTAAAGCATTGTCTTAAAGTGGGATTTTTTCTATTACTTGGTGGACCTGACACTGTTCAACATTTAACCGTGTATCCAACAGAGATGCAAAATTAAATGTTTCTTGATATTTAGGAAAGAGACCAAGATTCTTTCTTCAGAGTGGGACTGAGATACAGTAAATACAATGCCTACCTTTACTACAAGATCAGTTAAAAAACCTCAAAACATTCTGCAAATAAAGCTTTTACAAAAACAATTCTTTTAAGTAAGTTTTGGAAATTTGGATCTAAAGATGCAACCATTAATGACAAAATAATGAAGTATCCATTTTGTAAGGAACAGCTGACCCATGCAAGCACTGGAAACAGTGCATAACTGTCAGGCTTTTATTTAAAGCTTGGTATTCAAGTGAAAACTTGAAGCTGATGTTCCTAATAGAACACACTTCTCTGAGCAAAGCCATGATTTTAGGAGACACACCCTTTGTCACATTCAGTGGTTAGAAATATATGAGTTTGCAAAACACTTCTTACAACTCAGATTGACACACAAGTGCAAAATCTATCCATCTCATGGAGACAGCACAAAACACAGTAAGATCAATCCTTTTCTAAAACAGTTTATCCTCAAAGTTTAAAGAGATCAAACGTACCCAGAACATTAAATTCTATCTTCCTAAACAGTCTGCAATTATTCAAGAGAGATTAAACCAAACCAAACACCCCCTTTCCAAATGTGAAAGGCATGCCAGTTCCCACAACATTGTTTCCACTATCTGATGATGAATTACACAAAATTAGTGCACTGGCAGTGCATAATTTTTACTTGTCCTAAGGACAAATCTACTGACCTGGCCAAGAGGCCCCAAAAGAAATTGCTAGAACTGTTTTCTTTTTAAGGGAATTCACTAGTTCTGCTGACGGATTTAGTGATGTTTTCCCACTGAAGAGGGAAGACCAGGAGAAAGCTACTGTCTATGCAGGAGGCCGAAAGGATATGATTAACCTCTCCTTGCCAGACTCTGGCTCAATAACCTTGGCAGGAGTGTATTACCTCACACTTTCTGAAATGTACTCAAGAGAAAGAGGTACTCCATGAGTGGAGCATTAAAACAAAACAAAAGACAGGCTCCAAACCCAACCAAGCCTTAACATGTAAGTATTCCTTCTATTTGTTTTGCTCTTGGAGAAGTTTTTTGTCATTTTCCTTGGCTTTGTTAAAGGACCTTGTGATGACTCCCTGGACTACGTGGCCACCAACTCCAGCTGATACACAATCTTTACCCAGCAGAACGAGGGACAAGCTCCAAGCTCTGACCATAGCCTGAAAGCTGGAAGACAGTTGGCAGTTTGGTTCACTTTGAACAAAGTTAACTTCCATAGATCAGCATGCAGTCATCACAGTCCACTGGCTTTATCGTACCAGAAGAGTTAAAAGTTTTTCCAATGAGCACAAAACATGTAACTGCTAATCAGTCAGATGAATGCTTGAGAAATTCCCACTGTACCACATGAATTCTGGGTAAGAGTTAGTCATGGCTGAGAAAAATCAAGTGTAATTAAAAAGTGTTTGTTCCATTTAAGTTTCTTAAAATACCACAAGCTGCAACAATTGGGAAAAAGGTACGGTTTACCAATCACTGATAAATTTGCTACTGCTTACTATTGCCATAGGATCAGCTTTTTCAAAACCAATGTTCTTTACCTTTTAGCAGATCAATAAAATCACAGTAACAAACGTGATCTTGATAGGAAATGGAATTGATCAGCTGAACAGGCACGTGATTATGGTAAGATTAAGTATTAAAACCTAGAAAGATCCTAGTCTTTCTAGCATCTGAATAATAAAATAAAGCATCTGAAAAACTAAGTCAGATTTCTCACAGTTTCGTGTCCAAACCTGGACAACGTTTCTTTTCTACATCTCCAGGAACAGTGTACCAAAGCTAACCAGCACATCACACTGCATTCCATATAGTGGAAATCCACACAACTCATCTCCCTCTTACGACATGTGTCCTCCCAATTCTTTATGAAAGCATCTCACCTGACCTATGATCAGTAGAAACACTCTATCCGAAGAGAAATCTGCTGACAGGTTGACTCCCTTGATCTCTGAACTCTCTGCTAACTGCATAACTTCCATGGTATAGCAAAGACCTTTTTTTCCTGCATTTGAATAAAAATGGAGATAGAAGATTGGTAACAGTTCAGGGGGGGCTTTTTGTTTGATTTTTATTTATTTTGGATTTTTTAGTACTTTTCTAGAAACTTAAAACTACCAAATGTTTAGCACTAAATCAGGGAGCTGCAATAGCCACCTGAGAGATTCAATTCAAACCTGTTCCCACTTCCATTTCAGAATACATCCAATGTTGAATACCCTCTGGACAAAGCTCAACACTTGCTATGCATCTATTTACAACTTCAACTTACCAACTGAAAATAGTAACTATACCCTGCCTAAAGTACAAGACAACCAGTGAAATCTTCAGTAATCTCCAAAACAACACTTGCATGAAGCCTGGAAGAACAGCATACATTTTACTTTGTTTTGATGTTGTAACTTAGCTGCTTGATGAGTGGAATTTACAGTTCCTTTCTTAACAGCTACCTTCCAGATTTCAGAAGCACAGCATGAAGTGCTCTCAGTGGTATTTATTATAAAGAGACTAGTAGTATCAAGTCATATTTGAGCCAGTCTATAAACCTTTTTTGCAAAAAAAAATTCAAAAGCATTAATCAGCTTAAAAACATTCATGTCTGCATACATTTTTCTATATAAGTTAAAATCGCGTTAGGAGAACATACTTTCTAAAATATGGCTTGAGCTAATTTTAAACATGGTTGGAAAAGTTTGGCCTACGCCGATTAAAATCTATATTTAAATGAAAGGAAAATTTAACCACAGAAACTGTGCTCATTTTAGAAAAACAAGCAGATCACTGCCAAAGTGCTGTCCTAAGTTTAGATGGCTGTCTGACTAAAACATTGTAATTACGAGAAACTAAAATGGGTTTCTAAATGTTTCAAGATGAAACAGACATTGGGTAATTTGCAAGATACGCAATTATCTTCCGAATTCAAACACATAATGCTAATACTTGATCTGAACAAATGCAGGCTGGAGATTGTTGCTTGCGTGAAAATTTGGGAAATCAATGTTAAAGAATCAATATCAGCACTAGATAAGAGTGATGAAACCTAAGAGCAAAATTACCAAGTGATGTGGAATTAATTAAAGAGTTTTCTTTGAGGAAAGAAAAGGGTTTGAAACTTCCATCTATTGCCTCTGTCTCTCCAAGAGCTGATCAAGCTGAACAGGAGATTCTCAGCACTTTTATCACTTTTAAAACTGCACCAGTGGCCATATGAGGCATCTCACACATCTCCCATGTAGCAAAACAGTGACATTTGTACCTTTGAGCTCCAGAGAGGGTCTTGCCAATAGATTTGAAGGGGCATACAGCATATTTTCTGTTACTTCACAATTAACAGTTATATTTGGGTGGAATCATTATCATACTGACCATGAAAAAGTTAAAAGAAAAAAAAATTATACCTATATATCTTTTTTATATATATATATGATTGCACAATAACCGTAGATCTGTATGTTCATTCCATATATAACCATAGTAAATTCCAGTTACTCTGAACAGTAAGTTAAATCTTGAACTGCGACAACCAATACCATTTTGATGCAACTAATTCCAGGATTCCAGGATTCCAGGAAATCGAAGTAACTCAATTCTGTTTAAAAATCAGGACTAGTGTACTTGCCAGTACCTGCATTGCCTGCTATCGCTTGTCTTTGATTTAGCAAGAGAAATGAAAGGCTTAGTTTTATTTCTTGTTCTCCTATAAAAGCCTGGGTGTTTGGTTATCTTTTCACTCTTCTGACTACAACCAGGTCATCCTTTCACTGATTTGCCAAAGGAGTACAAAACAACCTATCGTTCATATACTAAAGCACCCAGGAACTGTGAGCATGTCTGGAGACACAGCAGTTTGGAGAAACACTTCCGTGATTCAAACAGCAATCTCATAAATGACTACAGCATTTTAATCTCTTTCTACAAGCAATGTGTGGTGATCCACATAACTGCTTTGTACAGACTTATCAGGCAGTCTATTCATTTAGCATTCATGGCACTTCTGAAGCTGCCATCAAAAGAACAGAGCAAATAGCTACAGATTTCTTTCAAGCATAAGATATGCTGGATGCCTTGAAAACAACAAAAACACCATAAACTCAATGAGAAGACATTTGAGATCAAGCAATACCTTTCAGAACCACTGGAAGGAAAGCAATACCTGCTCCCTTGATAACTAAAATTACATAAATAGCACGTATTATACCAAAGGATGCCCAAAGAAAAACCCCTCAAGAGTCATGAGAGTTTTAATATCACAGATGAAATGTCTTGGAAAGATATGTTTAGAAGCACCAAGATTAAAAAAAAAATTAAAAAATCAGTTTTGTTTTAGCGAAATAAAAAAAAACAAAACAACTAAACCCAAACTAAACCTGCTGTCAGATTAGAAGCAAATTAATTTTCTCAAACTCATGAAAAGACAGAGTGTGAACCTAGTGGTGCCATTCATTTTGTATTGACAAATAAAGACTCCCTCAGTTTTAAGCACCCAAGCATGTAAGAAACACTAATACAAGCAAATGGAGTAAATTAAGTTTATTACAGCAAAACAAGTTCACAAGCAAACTAGTTCAGCTAAGAGAAAAACAGTAAGAAAAACAAGAGACATTTTGTCTACATTTCAAGAAGTCTGTTAACATTGTTCTATCACACCTCACTGTGCCCTGCAGCAGCAATGGACTTTACAAATGCACCCCACTCCAGGGCCCCCAGCACAAGAGGGATGTGGATTTGTTGGAACAAGTCCAGAGAAGGGGCCACAAAGATGCTCCAAGGGCTGGAGCACTTCTCCTGGGAAGAGGCTGAGAGAGTTTGGGTTGTTCAGCTTGGAGAAGAGAAAGCTCTGAAGAGACCTTAGAGCAGCATCCAGCGTCTAAAGAGGCTGACAAGAAATCTGGAGATGGGCTTTTGACAAGAGCAGATGGGGACAGGACAAGAGGGAATGGCTTTAACCTGCCAGAGGGGAGATTTAGACTAGACATTAGGAAGGAACTCTTCACTATGAGGGCGCTGAGGCACTGGCACAGGGTGCCCAGAGAAGCTGTGGCTGCCCCATCCCTGGCAGTGTTCAAGGCCAGGTTGGACACAGGGGCTTGGAGCAACCTGCTCTGGTGGAAGGTGTCCCTGCCCGTGGCAGGGGGTTGGAACTGGATGAGCTTTAAGGTCTCTTCCAACCCAAACCATTCTGTGCGATTCTATAATAATGCAGAATTGTCTTTCAGGAGCAATTTACTTTTCAGCCAGAGCAACAAATGTCACATAAAACCAAACTGCAAGCTTTTGCCCACACTCTGCAGGGACCTATCACAAAAAGTTAACTCTAAAAGTTCCATTTTTCCCCCCTCTTAGCTCGCCCTCTCCCAGCTCTTATCTGACCAGACAACACACATGTAACACAAACAAGCCAGCTCTCCTCAGTCCATAACTAATAAAATATTAAACCAGATTATGGAACTCAACACCACATACAGAACATGAGGAATCTTGTTTGTGTGTTTCCAGCACAACAACCTGATGGAACAACGAAAGAACAGCCTTGAACAAGAGTAAGTGGAGAACAGGAGAATGAAATAAGGAAAGAAAGGAGGACAGAGGAAAACAAAGATAGTTCATAAGCAATGACCAGGTTGGAAGAAAGCATAAACTGACACAAAGACTCTGAATGTCCCAAGAAGCTGGAAGAAGCAGACAGGAAAAGGAAAAGGTGTGTTTTGGCAAAGCAGAGGTGGGAAGACATGGAAGGGCAAGACAAGTGACAGGTAAGAAAGGACATAAATGAGACTGTCTAAACAAAAATTAAGAGATAGAAACTCTACAGGGAGAAGTCTTGGACAGAATCAAATAGAAAGCCACCAGAAGGACAAGAGGATTTGTGCCTGAGACAGTTCAGGTGATTAAGAATCTAGCCTGGCATTATTAAAAATAGCTGCTGAAGAAGGAGAGACTGCAGGAACAGATGTACCACGACAGGCTGCCACCTGAGCAACTGCAGAAAGGATTTGCTGGATCAGGTAGCCCTAGCACTGCTAAAACCCCAGGCGAATGTAACGATGACACCTCATTACACTTCCAATTTTCTTTTCAGATTGTTTTTCTGAGGAGGGCAGGACACTCCATGAAAGCAAAACCCAACAAGACTGAGGAACATATCAGAGACAAGGTTTCACCACACAACTTCAGTTGGGCTTTTACAGTAGGATACAGTGTTATTTTCCTTTCAAGATTCCTGTCTCACGAAGTACACATGGTGGACCAGCCTCTGAGGTCCAAGTAAGGCTTTGGGATACTTCCCTTTTTCAGCACGGAAGCTCTTTGGCATGAAGTGAATGGAGAAAAGACTCTGGAAAGATGGGAAATTTCCTTCACAGGCTTATACTCCCTTCTCTCTTAACACTTTTTTTTTCTTTTTTTTTTCCTTTTAAAATCCAAACTTTTCAGAAGTTTTATATGTAGCCCTGATTTTCTGAATGGTCAATGAGAGATTTGGTTTCTCAAGGTACAGTTTCACATTATACTTAACCCACAGCTGGTTTATGTTAGTGCAGAAGGAGAAACAGCTCTCATTCATACCACAGCAAACACTCACTGCAATAACTTCCATCTGACAGAAAGCCATCCCCATAAAACTGTTAGATCAACTGTCCCTGAAATCATCCAACCACTAAACCCACTACAAAGAGAGCTGCAGCAACCCGTGGCCAGTGATGGTGAAGGAGTGAGACCACACTCTTCAGCTGCAGCCTGCACACTGACCAGACTATGTATTCACACTGTTAAACTGTACCTTGATTTGCTGAGGAGCCAGACACTACAGCTGCCACAAAAGCTTCATGTTCAGAGTATTAGATGATACTACAAAATCTGATTACAAAGTCCAACAACTTGATTCAGATTTCTGTGTTCAATTTAAGATGCTTTCCTCCTTTTTTTTTATCCTAGTTTCCTCATTTGTAAAGCAAGAGGAAGGGGGGTGATGGTGGTGACCATCTGTTAATCTGAGTTACAGTGGGATAAGCTTGTGCTTGAGAAACATTAAAATATTGCTACTGAAAAGTCCAAGGCTCCAAAAGCAGACAGTGGGTGGTGTCTTCAAAACAAGCTACTATGGAGTTAGATATGGCAAGCTGTAGCTGCTAAACAGCCATCATGCAAGCATAGTCCACTCCATCCACTGCCACAAGCAGAGACTAAAAAGAGAGTCTAGTGACAAGCAAGTCCTGTACCACAATGCACATAAGCGCAAATGTGAAGCTTTTGCACGCACAGTTTAATCCTAGTATTCTTTTCTCAGTCTGCAGCTTTCTGCAGCCAGAGTTTCACTCTGCACAGCCTGGTTGCGCCAAGTTACATGCCTTGTTCCAACACTCACCCTGTGCTTCTTACACAAGACAGCATTCGGGTCAAAGGTTCGCTTTGCCAGAGGGCAAACCCACCCGAGACAGCAGCTTACACGACAACACGGATGGGAGAAGAGACAACACACACAGCAAACAGGGAAAACTACAGGGCTACAGCCGGCAAAAACTGACTTTGGTGTATATGAAAGCCAGAACAAGAGGCTCTACTTCTCCCAAATGGAGTGATGCTAAGGATGAGGTTAGAACAAGCCTCCGTTCGTTGCTCTAGGTGCAATAAAAGCAGCAGCACCGAACCCCCGCTGTCGGTAACGTACACGTTTCACACACACTGCACGTATCCTCAAGCCGGCTCAAGCGCTCTCCTCTCGCGGCTCCTCCTCTGGCATCGCCGCGGCTCCCAGCCTTGCTACAGCACGCCGACCATGCCTGCGGAGAGACGGGAGGCGGGTCAGAGGGGCGAGAAGAACCCGGCAAGGCCGG
>NW_009927836.1:4697-22795 GCF_000696875.1 Nestor notabilis | reverse complement strand
CCCAAACCATTCTATGATTCTATGATAAATCTCTCTGCAGTACCGCCTCACAGCAACGTTTTCATTCCTGATGTTTTTCCTTTTTTTTTTCCCCTCTTTAAAAACATCCTGATGGTAGAATGAGTTAGATATAATACCCAAAACAACTGCTAACACCGAATTTCTCTCCATGATACTGGACAGCTTCCTGAGCTGAAGCACATTGGACTAGATGCATCTACCTGAAAGACTATTTGACAATGATGACAATTTTGGGGGAGCAGGAAATCATGGGAGATTCCAGAAGCTTTCCCATTCTGCATGGAGAGAAAATTAAAACTTTTCTATTTTAAATCCAACAGAAAGACTCGTAGCCCAGAATAGCATGGGTATAAAACAATCAGCATGTGAAAACTCATGTTTAGGTACCTGGTCTTGATGACATAGTGAAGGAAGCTTATCATGTCACAGGAATATTGTAAACACAGTGCATTTTAAGGGTTTTTTGGGGGGTTATTTTCACTGTTCAGTTTTAATTTTAAACTTCTTACAGGCTGTTCTCTTCCTCTGTGGCAGAAAGGGGCTCTAGCATGGGGAATCATCCATACTAATGCAGTCTGTGTGAAATAAGGAGTATCAGTCTTCAGATTTCTCATAAAAGAGGCTGTAGCAAGATCAGTGATGACTCTGTAGCCTTTTCCTAACAGATCCATCTAGCTATGCTTAACATGGCAATTATTTATTTTATACAGTCTGTTAATAAAGGCATAAACTGCTTGTAGTGAGTGCTACAATAAAGCTGTTCAGATCTGCCCATTTGCTGGAGAATAAAAGTCTGCTTTTAGACCTCATTGTTCGCATTTAGCTCATCTATCACAGTGAGCATTCTGATTTTGTGAAAATGGGGAAAAGTCAAGCCAGACTTTTTTAAATCCTTTTCTGATAAGGACAAACCTTTGCAAGCTATACCGGAAAATAAATTACAGAAAGATGTTAGGTCACCTGCTTTTTATCACCTTTTTACAGGAACTGCAAAGATTATGTTATTAAATCTTATTAATATTGTAAACAGAGGCAACATAAATATTAAATTTAATAAATATTAATATGATTTTTTAGTAGTAGATTTCCAAACTTTTTAATACCACTCAACTGTGAAATAGTGCACATTAAAAGTGGGCAGTACAAGGAAATACCAGATTGAAATGTTCATGCCAAAATGATGCCAAGTAGAAGCAGCATGGTAAGGCAGGGTAAGGCAGTTTCACCACAACAATAAGGAACGGCTGAAAAATGTGAAAGAAAAAGAAGAGAAGTAGTGAATATTTTTATTTGCTTTTGTAAACTGGAAACTCTGAGGTAGGATTTTACTTCAAGGAGTACAGTCTTGAGCATTAAGAAACACATAGTGAACGACTGAATGTACAAATAAGTGTTAAATGAAAGACTACTACACTACGTATCTAGAGAGGTGTCCAGTGTCCCTCTATGAAGCACCATACTGCAGGAGCCTCAGATACCTACAGTAATCCCACTTGCCCTGACCAGAGCCAGTTTCCTGTCTCCAGGAACTGTTCCTGCCACAATGCCTACAGCAGGACACTTTCCTTTTCCTTTCCTTAATGCCTCAAATACTTTAATTACCTTATATACCTCTTGATGTGATTTTTTTGTTGGCATGGGTCAGAAGGTGGTTGTATTTATCAAAGCATCGTGAAGAGAGATCTCTATTTTGGATCAGTCTTTTAGCTCAGAGTCAGCAGGACGTACCTGTGGTAGGTGACAGCCAGCCTGATGCTCGCTTGTGAAGTGTCACCTCAAAGTGTCACCTCACGAGGAACAGCAGTGCGATGCTGAGGCACTTTGAACTGCCCTCGCAGAATCTGCTTGCTCTTTTTCAGTTAACTGTAAAACTGAGGTGTTGCGGAGAATGTGGTTGTAAGGGGAGGTTTTCCCCTTCTGCCCTCAAGCAAGAAGCTGCGAACAGTTGTGCTCAGTTTACTACAAGGGAAATTGCCAACGCCAGACAAATTTGTGTCTTTTAAATCTCCAGCTGAGCCTGTCTCTCTCCAGGGCTGTTGGGACTTGCCCTGCATTTCTGAAGCCCACTCATGGTAATACGACTCCATTTATAGTAACTTCAAAAGTGAAAGCCTGGTATTAACCACTTTTGTTATTGGAGAAACTGTATTTCTTGTTACTGATGCCTCGGTTTCCATAAAGGAGGGGTTCAAAAGACACCTTTTGTAAGTGAATTCAAGGAAAAAAATACAGCATGAGAGTTCATGCTTTGCTGGTTTTGTGTTGGGTGTGGTGCACAGCTAACATATGTGGGACTGATTATGGTGATGCACATCTCTCTCATGGGAATAGCTGAGAAGACAGAGCACCAGCAAGACAATGCCAGCTCTCCCCAGCCACACAAGACCTGCCACCCAGGTCAAGGCGATGGGATATTTCTCCTAGTCCACACAGATGGGTGGCTCAGGTACACACAGGTGAACATTCTGCTCCCCCGATATAATTTTTTACTGAAGGACAAATACTGTTTACTAAATATGACTCATTTCAGTGCTCAGCTAACAAAAGAAATGGTATGAATGAATGATCCTGATCTGCTTCAGTAGTTAGATGATTTCTAATCTCTGAAGACAGTGATTTGAGATGATCCAGATAATTACTGACACAACATCCTTCAGCATACAGGTCCCAACAAATAGATGATCTATGTCAATGGTTTATGTTAACCACATTTGCTCCTACAGTTATCATGCCTGGGCCACAAAGCAAAGGACAGGATAAATTTTGCTGCTTCAAATACATTCCTGGTACAAGAGCAGGCAATGATTTCATTTTTAGGCAATATAAATCTGATTACAGTGAAGAGAGTATTCTCCAGAAAAAGGAGCCAATGGCTGACTAAGGCTTTTAGAAAATACACAAGTAAAGAAACTGTGGGTTGCTCTGGACAGAAACTACTCCCTATTATACCCACAAATCACAAAAACAACTAATCAAAAATACAACAACTTTGTGTCCTTCGCAAAGACACCTCAGAGATTTCAGTCTGTCAATGATAAATGATGGACATTAGGAAGAAATCTTTGCTGCAGGCACACTGTTTAACAGCTGCAGTGTTTTAGACAACTTATTCTTTAGGTGTTAGTGCTGGGAGAGGGACAGAAGCTACATAAACATTTTAATTCAGATCAGGAGTGCACTTCCGACGTGAACCTAAGTGTCCCTCTCTACCAACATGAGGTTCATGCTACCAGTCTCATCGGTGTGGCTACATAGCACTACTTGCTTACATAGACATAACCTGAAAGGATGGTTATTTTGACTCAATATGCCAGGACTTACAAGTAGATCTTTGCTTAGGTTTGAACTTAACCAGAAGTCATACTTTAAATTTACCAGAGAGAGTATAACTACTGGAGGGCATTTTTTCCTACAGAAGACCTCTGTGTTTGAGAATGTGGATGTATATCCTACGCTACTCCTTGAAGAAAACTTTTTCCTACACTCAAATCCATGCCATCAGCACATGGCTACAAGTCATACTGCCTTCTGGTGAGAGAAGTTTCACCCTCAGAATTTTGCCAGATTTGAGGTACATCCTGATTTGCCAATAACTACTCAGGAAATTTATTTATTTCCAAAGAAATAATAAGAAGGAAGTTAATCTATCTAGCTTCCACAAGTTTTTTATTAAAATATATCTTAAATACCTCTGCTGCCTCTTTCTGAGGGCCAGTGAAAGCACTGGAAATCTGTCACAGAAGTTTCTATTCTGTTGAAGGCCAATTTCATCATAACACACCCGGAGTAACTTTTGTTTTTATCTGCTCTACTTGACAGATGTTTTCTGCCTACAAGGGCACTATATTATGTAAGTGTTGATTTCTGAATGCTAACAAAGTTGGTACATACTTAAATTATAAAATAAACTTTCTCAGTCTCAGTCTCACATCAGACTCTTAATGTAAAATATTACAGATTTAAGCAAGTGCCAGTGAAACCAAAGCACTCTTCAAAACTTCTCCATAAAATACTTTAATGATCCAGCTACGCATGAATATAGCTTTCTAAAGGTCTTTTGCAACACCATAAATCCTCTGTTCTTACAGATTTTAGAATATCTTGCCATTAGCCTAAGTTTTAAAATTAAGTGCTGTAAAAGTTTAACTACTAATTCTGATGCTTCTAGCTTCTTTCCTCTTTTCGGTATTCATGTTTAGCTATTTTCAAGTAACACATAAATGTCAGCCTTAAATTAGGAAGCATTTTGGGCCAAAAGTGATGAATTTTACTAAGTGATTTGATAGATTTTAGGGGCTCTTTATATGCTCCAAGGTTTGTATTTCACATTTATTCTGAAGGTCAATTGCTGAGAGAATGAACTGTGTAACAAAGGGGCTATCAGTTTGGTAGATAAAGTGAACAGATGCCTAATTCCCTGGGTAGATGAGTATCTGGGTGCTATTTGTCCATAGGAAGCCTGTTAATCTGCCAGAGCTTGATACAGTTTGCCACAGCATTAAGTGGCATCCTGGTGCTATGTTATTACTATTGTAAATCACCATGCTATCAGGCATGACCAGATAAATGCAGTATAATACAGAAATGCACCATATCCATGGTTGTCTTAGGGAATAGAATGAGGTGGCTGCTAGGTTGCCATTTGCTGTGATTTTGGATGTGAAAGTGGAGAGATTCCTGATGTTGCAAGTCTCCTTAAGGCTCACACTTAATAAGCAGCACTTAGAACTTGCCTTTGGGCATCTTCTGATGAGCAGAGTAGCTGCTGACTTCTCTTGTCCCACTGTTGTTCACAGTGAAAACAGAGGAAGAAACAGAAGCCCTTTTATTTATGCTCCCTCTGATACCAGTATTATAATTGAAACTATTTTAATGGTTTTCAGATCAGTTTAATAGCATGCTTAGTAATACCATGCTACAATTTTTTTATATCAGATTATGAAAGATTCATAATCCACTGTGTGGCCATCACTGGCCTAAGGTTTGGCTGCAGTAGCAATTTCTAAATGAGCCCTAAATTGGAAGAGAAGTGGAAGCACCATTATCACAAGAACAGGGAAGGCACTGAAGAATATAGAGGCAGCAAGGGGAAAGGCTGGGGGCATGGCTCCGCAGGAAGAGACATCAAGAAGTAGAAAATGGGAATCTGGAGATCAAGATGTGGGCAATCAGAGGGATTGGCATAAAGACAAAAGGTTTTACATCTTTACAGCAAATACAATTGGGGAGAAGGTCTGCCTATAGCGGTTAGAAAGCAGTTGTATAGAAAAGCTTGACTGTCATTCAGCATAACATACCGGTGCTTAATAATTTTACGGGGTGCAGAAGTCAGTGATGCCTGTGATAAATAGTGCAGAGAGCTAAAGAGGAGCGCCTGCAGCAATCCTCTGTCCTGATGCTTTTCTGCTTCCCAGTCTTTGCTGCTTTGAGTATTGAAACACTTTGTGCAGAATATAAGAGAAGTTTAAAAAATTTTGAGTACAGGAAAACAAGCATGAGGCTATTTATCTGCTGGTTACAGGTTCACAGTGGAGAGTAATTTTCCATGACTTTTCAGATTACTAGGTATTCTTGACTGCATCATCCATGCAGAGGAGAAAAATAAATGTAATTCTTAAGATCAGTATGAATATAACCGCCTCCATGGCTCTAGAAGGCCTGACAATACAATGGCCCAAGACCATTCAGCAGAGCAGGTATATTGCATACAATCTGGAGTGTCAGATGTAGAAGCAAGAGTACTAGGGTGCTGTAATCAATACACAAATTTAATAGACTAAGAATGAACTATCTAAATTCCCCTATTTCCTAGCTCGCTTCATTTGGAAATTATTGATGCTTCTTTTAAGCAATTTAATGTTTTTATTAGGATTTAATATCCAAGAGATAACAAGCAGAATTCTTTTTCTCCCTAACAGCAGCTCCTATCTAATTTTTAAAGCAGTAAAAGGCTTCTTTGCAGAATACCTTAAATCAACATATACATAAATGGGACCACCTACAATCTGTTTTGGATGATATGATCTGTTTGATCCTAGGCTCATTTTCATAACTGACAAATAGAATTCCTCCAGCTGACTTCCTTCAGAAATAGATTTCTGACAACAGAGCCCCAACCAAGCTAGAAGCTATTATATAAACTTCACACTCAGCTTAGTAATGTAAGCCCTTGAGAAGTTTCTGACTAGTCAATGGATGTATTAATGGTCTGGTACAGATTGGAAATCTTCTAATTGCTTCTTTTGAATGTCTGCAACTGTAGAATTTCAGATAATGCACAGGAATATTCATGATCATAATTCCTGCAGTACTATAAATTTGTCCCAGCCCTTAGAAAACCATTTAGAAATGCATATTTAGAGGCTTGGAAGAGCAAGGTTGTAAACCCTAAATACTAGGGCTGAGTGCAACATTTTACCTGTGTGGAGATCCTCTCAAGAAACAGAAGAAAGGGGAATAAGCCTAAATATTAAATGTTAAAGCAACCACAACCAGGAACACATGGCAGTCCAGACAGCCCAGTGTCAGTGAAAGCATGTGGCAAACTCAAAGGCCCAATTTAAAGCTGGCAATATAAAGTCTGCATAGGCTGCCAAAGAACCAGATGTTTCATGCCTGGAAGACTCTCTCTTTTTCCTTCACTAACTCTTTACTTAAGGGTCCTGTGATTGATATCCCAAAAGGACAGCATAAAACATTCACGATCTCATGTGAGATATTGTGATCACTGGCATACCTAAGAGCTTTTAATTTTTTCTTTTTTTCTTTTTTAAACAAAAGGTTGAAAATCTTTCTGACCAATTTAAAATAAGAAAAATGACCCTTTAAATAGTTCATCTTACTACTTCAAGTGCTTTGGGCCCAAAATCTGCTACCAATATGACTTAATTTATGGAAAAATATTTGTAAAATGGAGTACAGTGTCTTATTTAATTTAATGACATCAATTTATAGTTGATAATACAAATATTTGTGTAAAAATGTGGGGTGAGGCTGAGAAATTCTGGTCACAGCATGAATTAGAATGAATTACAGTTTCATTCACTTTGAGAAATTTGTAACTTTTGGGGAAACCAGCTTGTTTACTTTCAACTGTCCAATATGCAAACTTCTGAAGCAAATAGTCCTGAGAATTGTTCAGGTTCCTGAATCAATGTCTGCATTTACCGCCAGCAATTCAACACGTAAATAAAAAACAAGGTGTCAGTCATTTTATCGAAAGGAACAACAAAGCTATAAGCTTGAAGGAAAAGCATGACTTGAAAAACATTCCTTGAGCAGAGAATCAATGCACTAAGGTTTAGGAATCCCTTGTGTTACCAAGAGAAGCAACATAATCTACTTTTTGGGAGTGCTGCTAAACAAAGAAGTCAGAGCTTTTATTAGATGATAAGATTTTTGCTTCCAACCAGGCAAAAAAAGGGTTCAATGCTTTGAACTGGAACTTGTGAAAATCTCACCTATGTGCCTGGTAATCACTTTTTCCTCAAATTAAGGAGTGTTGATTTTTGGCTGGATTCTGATTTCGTTCCATCAAAGTCACCCTGAGTACCTTGGCTGCCCTCCCAAAACTCTAACTGGCAAAGCAGCGACACTGTGTGTGTTTTGAAAGTTCAAGATGTGGTTACAATCGAACTATGGCTTGGACTATTCATGCTGAATGTGATGTGATGAGTTTGGCTTTTCTGCTGGGAGAAGGGATGGAAGATGGTGAAGGGGCAACTTTGAAAGACTCAGCTCACTGACAAGGCAAAGCAAATCCCAGTAGTACCAGTTCTCTGTTCTGGAGCCGTGTACCATCCACGGTAGTAATAACCAGACATTACATTCAGTCTTCTAACAACCTACAACTGATTTCCTGAGACATGCCTTTATATTTGTTTATGACTTGATTGTTAAAAAGCACTTACTGCACTGATTATTTGTTAAATTTTAATCTGAAATACAGTTTGCTAAACTAAGAAAACCACAAATGCAGAGATCTTCTTTAAGTATTATATCTTTGTCACTGAAATACCAAACTGTCCGTCTGAGATTTTATGTCATTCATTTTGTTTAGACAACTCACCGCTGTGCTCTTAGAAGAAAATACTCCACGCTGCAGAAGTTGGATTTATGAAACATGGTGCAAACATGTTCCTCCTAATAGCAGGCAGACAGAAAATGCCTAGGGTGTTCTGTAATTGTCCTGGGAATATGGTTTCTAAAACATCTCAGATTTATAACTGTAATTTTCATCAGATACCTGATACAGTAAATGTTTCTAAAGTTTTTATAGTTTTTATGTAAAAAAGATGGATTGTTTAGTCTACCTTACTGGCTGACATCATGCTATTCATACTTTCTGTATGAAAGACTGTTACCTCTCTGTGTGTTGCTTTGACTTAACAGGTTTTGAGATATTATGGATGCCTTTCCCATTTCAGAAATGTTGGTGCAGATATTTGTGTGACTGTATAAAAACATACATGTAATTTTTAGTGAAAAAGACATTGCTATCAAATTCATCCAGGATGTGAGTTAGCCTGGACTGAAATGAATAGGGTAGATAATGTCTCTTAGAGCAATTGTTTATGACCTCCTGCTTACTCACCTCTTTACTGATAACAATTTCCAACTCTCACATCTAAAAAACTAGTAAAGCCAAGCAAATAAACCAAGAAAAATCCAAAGGATTCAAGAGAACAAGGTACGAAGTTCAGAGGGTGTCAGAAGAGTCTTGAACTCAGGTATCAACTCTTTCTCAGCCAGTCTTGCTCACATCAACTCAACATGTTAAGAAACGGAGCTTTTTCTGTTGATACCTGATGGAAACTATCAGTTTACGGAATCATAGACTCATTTAGGTTGAAAAAGACCGTTAAGCTCATCAAGTTAACCTGGCACTGCCAAGTCCACCACTAAACCACGTCCCTAAGTGCCACATCTACACATCTGTTAAATACCTCCTTCGATGGTGACTCAACCACTTCCCTGGGAAGCCTGTTCCTGTGCTTGACAACCATTCTGGTGAAGATATTTTTCCTAATATCCAATCTAAACCTCCCCTGGCACAACTGTTGTCCTATCACTGTCTACTTGGGAAAAGAGACCAACCCCCACCTCACTACAACCTTTCAGGTAGTGGTAGAGAGTGATTAAGGTCTCCTTTCAGCCTCCTATTCATTTCCTAGGCCCAGTTCATAAATGCAATTTAGGTTCTTTCCTGCTACGATAACTCACAAAAAGTAATCAAATGCTGAAGAGAACTGCTAGCTCCATAAACAAATCATCTCATCAGCATTTACTGCCTTCTGTCCAACTGAAAACAAATCCCTAAAATGAAAGCATTCAAATCAATAAAAAACAGTTAAGCTTATTTTCACCTGTATAAGACTGCTATTCATCATACTGCCTGGATTCACTGTCCGAAATACCTGTGTTAGAGCTGAAACTACTATTACTTGATTATACTGCAGATACAAGACAACAAAGACCTGGAGTTATCTGCTGATCCAGCAGGTGGTAAAATGCCAGTCCCCACCCAGAACAGTTCTGCAGGCTGTTTACGACAAGACATGAGGACACTGAAGTAGAAGGGGGGTGAGAACTGAGAGGCAGGTACAAGGAAAAGGAGCAGGTTTTTACACAGCAGGCTGTAATCTCAGCTCAGCACCTGCACAGGCAGCAAAAGGAAAGGTCCTTTGAAAACAGCAACTGAGAAACTATGTACGCCTTCTGCAAAAGAACTTTTGATGACAAATGTTGTTTCCATCAGGGAGCTGTTGCTTGCCAAGATATGTCCCCCAAGCAGCATTTTCACTATAAATCTGCTTCTGCTGCTGTAGCACCCAGTGATTTTATCAGATAGAGCCTCTAATGTACTTGCTCACCATCAAAGGTGAAATGCTGGAACGAGGGAAGGAACAATTTGGTTGGTGTATTTAATTTTGCTGAGGTTTTTGGTAGATGAATAGGATGTAGCTCAATTTGACTGAAATGCAGTAGAAGAATGAGATCACATTTCATGTAAATAAATATATGTTTGCATTGTCTTATGCTACCTTGAGTGCACAAATTTTGAAACCTGTGATCAATACTGAACCTCAGCCTTGCTCTGTGTTTTTTCTTAGGAAAGCTACTTTGAAATGGCTGATTGAGCAAAATTATAAACTGAAGATCTGGGGGTTTTTTTGAACTGGCAGCAATAGCACATGTCCACTTAACACTAAAATCACAACCCAAATACATAACTGTGTTTATTTATTTGTGTTGTTAGGTACCTTTAAAAAATCCAGATAAACCCACATTCTCTGCTTTTATATAAATGTCAAATTTAAATTGTCTTTTTTACATTGTACACTGACATAAAATGAATTAATTTTCATTTGCAATTATTTCAGTCTATAAAGCTGCGATGTGCAAAATATGTGCGCGCTGAGCTATGCTTGATGCATTATGTGGATTAATACCACAAATATAGAGTTGTACAAAACTATTAAATTGTCAGCTCCGTATTTCTGCAGCTTCTTTCTTGTTACATTCATCTTGTGCCCAGTTATCCTTACATAAAGTTTCACGGAAAATGGAGTTGGCATACTACATGGCTAGGAATAAGCTGCCAAAAACTTACATTATGCAAAAAGCAGCAAAATATATGAGGTGATACTTTGCTTTTATATCAGAATGTTGGTTTTCACATCTCAAATGAAAAATACATATTTCTGTTGTACTTCCATTCTTCTTTTGTAAAATACAGAGTGGAATGGCCTAAGCCATACATCAAGACAACATGCGGCCAAAACACCAAAGGCCTCTCAGCTTTGGCTGCCATGCTCATCCAGAGACAGTGTTTCCTTTGGTTAATCCCTACTGTAACATAGGACAACTCTTGTTTCTTCCACCATAAACTCTAATTTTAAACTCCTTCTTCCCTGTTTCACATAAGTGATAATTAAGCTTAAAACAACAAACCCCCACGGGCAATGCAGAAACAAGTCTTGAATGCAGTGAAGAGTGCTTGGTGTCCCTGCACTGACAGCAAACTTAGTTGTTGTATGAGCATGATGTCGCTGCTAAAAGCAAGCATCGGCCATTTCCTGATAGACAATGGATTCCAGTCTTCTTCTGGCATTACTTCATTGTACAACATCTGATGTTTATAGCCATGCAGTTTAAAAATAAATCCTCTGCATGCAATTTTATCAAATCACTTTAAAAATATTACCTTGAATTTGCCCATTTATAGCAGCAAAAATCTTTATACAACAATTAATTTTAAAATTCCTTCTTTGTTTGCTTTAAGTTTATGTTATTTTTTGTGTCATGTTTTCCAGTGGGGCAAAGAGACTGTCAGTTGCTAAATACACCCTAACAATTATGTTTTCCATTGGCTGCTGTGAAACTGGTCCAGTGAGATCCCTGTGTTTTCCTCCTGCATAAAGTCCTTTTTGTTGTTCTGTTCATTTTATATGTTTTAACAGAATGATTATTTTGCATTTTTATTGGCCAGCTATTAGCTACTCCATCATTAAGACTGTATTTCATCAGTTCTAACAGGATAACTGATATCTTGTAGATCCATTACCTGTAGGAGAAACCTTTAAATATTGTATCTCGCTTCCTTTGGTTAATGTCACTGCACAGTAAACACACCTCAATATTCAAAATCTCTTTCCTCAGATCTCATAGTTTTCGCAGACCTGTCCTCTTTAACCACCCAGAAGGATGGTTTTTGTTTCCTGTTTGCTTCATTTTTTTTCCAGTATAACTGTGCTGCCCACAGCCAGAGTGGCTTGCTACAGGCTCTGCGAGCAAATGCCTCCTAATTCAAAGACCACCCCCAGTGCACTTGCCATACATAAAAGCTCACATGGATTTTTTTCAGCAGAGATAATGGATGCTGGATTAAAGAAAAACAATGCAGAATGATCAGATTTCACAGAGCACAGTGTGGATCCCTTGTTCTCTGTAATTCTGTACCTTGAACTGTTTCATGGCACTGTCTCACTGTCGGCAGATTGGTAGGACTGATCTGGTCTGATTAGGTAAAATCTGCAGGTTTTCTCCTCACTCTTACAGTTCCATTCAGCAGAAGCAAAAGATCAGGTTTTCCTGGTCCCTGGACCCCTTCACCCACCATTTTTCACTGGAGCTTTTACAGCATTTGGAGAGGTTGCCCTTCATAAGAAGGAGACATAAGGCTTAACTCATCCAGAGCACTAGTCTATACTGATGCCTTACCACGTAGGAGACTGACTTTATTTCATTTTTCCATCATCTCCTAGAGGCTTAAGCAGATTAATCTTTCTATGGCTTTGTACTATTTTCCCACCTGTTTGTGGGTGATACATGCTAATAATTACAAATCCTTTTCCTCTTTGGTCAGGCAAGGCAGCCTGTGCTAACTACTTTTCACTCATCATACAGCCAAAAAATGCCAGTTGCCTTACGGAAAAGAGATGATAGGTCCAAGGAAGGAGGGAAGGACACAGGAAAAATAACACACTGGTGGGTTGCATGCTGCCCACTGGCCAAGGACTAAGCATACATGGAGGGCCTGGATCCTAGGGTGACACATTGATGGTCCTCAAGCCTCCAGGTCTGTGACACCTACTAACCTGCTTCTGAACTGCAAAAGCGCTTGAACTGACTGGACACTTATTTCCTAATTTGATATGCATTTTTGGCAGGCCTTGAAAGACATAACTACTTCATGTGATGAACAGCATACACTGTAGAAGGGAGGAAAGGCTGAAGCCCCTCAATCTACTTTTATCAAATTTGAGCCTGAAATACCCACATTTCTATCTCCATGTTGGCACAGAACTGTCTGGCAAGAGCAGATCAGTGTCTTTGTCATGTGCCTGTTTGACAGAGGTTGATGATGTTGATCAGGTGATGTTTCTTTGCCTGGGGCCTCTGAGAGATACGGTACACCAGATGTGCTCAAACACTGAATAGCCCATGCCAAGCAGACAGGGTTCCCCACAATTTGTGGTCACCCTTCTGCTGAGAACAGAAGCCCTGGGTTCCTGTGCTTCCCACTCCTTGCAGCTACTTCAGAAGGAGAACCACCAGTCTCCCTCAGGAAAATCTAATGTTGAACAGAAACAGCTCTTGCAGTAGGAATCAAAACCTGCATAATTATATATTTCACTGCAATTACAATTCTAGGCTAGGCCCCAGAAAATGCATCAGGAATTATCTTTTGCTGTTGGATAGTGAACATAAAAGCTTTTACTGTTTATACTCCAATGCTTTGATTTCCTCTACGGCTTTTTTGAATAGGCCATGATTTTAAGACTACATCAAAACTAAGATAACTGCTTTTGGTAAAAGCAAAATAAAAGAATGTCAGCTGAACAGACTGAAGGTGAAATTTTTCACAAAGAAAGCAAATTAACTTAGACTGTGTGTTCTATTAAAAATCTCCATATGCATTTTGTAATACTGTCGCTACCATAGGCAGATGGATCTGGGATCCAGTCTGTTGATAATGGAGTAGGATAAAGACATGACGTGCTGTCTTTGTGCCACAGGGTATGTTTACACTGTGTACTGCCGGCAATGACACAAGCTCATTCCACTGAGACACTTGGCTTACTAGCCCAGACTTGGCAGTGTGCTTACATGGTGACTCTTGTTATTTGGTACAGACTTTAGGCAGAGTATGTTCTTGGCTGTCTGCTCTACACAGTTCAAGGTTTATTTCCCTGTTGAAACTGCACTGTGACAAAAAAAGGCAGATGTCATAATAAAACATCCTTATTTAAATGTCTTCCCTGTTTTCTTGACAAATACAGCTATTGTTTGCTTAACAACAACCTATTCAATAAACATATAGGTTATTTTTCTGTAGACACTATCACATTAGTCTTGACTGTTCCGTAAAGAAGGACTTACACCTTCTTCAGACATTAGCCTCATCTAGTTGATGATGCCCCTGATCATTGCAGGGGAGTTGGACTAGGTGACCTTTGAAAGCCCCTTCCAACTCGAACTATTGTATGGTTAGGAATGATGTCTCTTTGCTTCGAAACCTCAAGTGTGATGGTGGCTAGTACCAAGGTTAACATTTTCTTTGCTTCTGCACTTTCAGGAAGGCACTTACTTGAAAATAAGCATCCCACTATTCTCCCTGTGAGCCTGAAACACTTATCTGGAATTGTTCCACTGACATAGGTCTGGAGAGGAGTCTGGCAATTGGGACTGGTCAGGAAGCCAAATTCTGCCAAGGTGAAACCACGGCGTACTCCTTGGAGTACCTATCTGGAATTTAACTGTTTTCAGACGACCGTCTCCGTGCATACGTGCACAGGGAGACTGAGAGACTTGAGGTATGCAGGAAGGTCCTGAAAAACCAGCCACTCCCGCCCCTTCCCCATGCCAACACGAACACCCCAGAGGCTCTGCAGCAGCCAAATCCCAGCTTGACAAGCTGACAGTCCAGGAAAAAGAAAGAAACAAAAAAAAAGGAAAATTGCTTTTTTGCTGCCTCTGCTCCTGGAATTGGCTCACTGTAGGCAGAGGAGTGCCAGTCTCTGAGCAGGGGCTGCACATCTGGAACAGCAGGAGCACAACTGCCTGTCCTGGCCACAGCTGGCCATTAGCAGGGGTTCATGGGGTTTGGCAGTGTCACTGCACTGCAGCCTTAGAGTAGCATCTGGTGGTAATCTCGGTAGGAGTACAGGGGAGTAAATCAAAGAGTGCACCAGGTTTTCATCAGGCCTGCTAAAGCAATTTCTCATGTCTGTCCTTGAGGCCTGACTTACTTTCAGGGTCCTATCCCATACTTATATAATCCAGTGCATAACTGCTATGGATGAAGCTGATCACTTATTTCAACTAAGTTAGCACTTCAGTGCTTTGGCAGAAAAAATAAAAAATAAAATGGCTAAACCATTCACATTTAAAAATCCATCCACAGAATCCACAGTTTTATCATGTCTGCTACCTGCCCCTCCAAAAAAAAAAAAGTTTTCTAGTCTTCTGACCTAACAAGCTGTTGTCTTATAATTAAGATGTATCACCTTTTACGCTGCTTACCTGAGACTTTCAAACCTGTAGGATACTGTAATCATGAGTTATTATCCAAATGCAACACAAAAGTCATAGAATCATAGAGGCGAATCATAGTTTGGGTTGGAAGGAACCTTGAAAGGTCACCTAGTCCAAACCTCTGCAATGAGAAGGACACCTTCAACCAGATCAGGTTGCTCAGAGCCCTATACAACTTGGCCTTGAATGCTTCCTGGGATGGGGCATCTACCACCTCTCTGGGCAACCTGTGCCAGTGTCTCACCATCCTCATTGTAAAAAATCGCTTCCTTGTATCTAGTCTAAATCTCCCTTCTTTTAGTTTAAAACCATTAGCCCTTGTTCTATTGCAACACGCCCTGCTGAAATTTTTGTCCCTATCTTTCTTGTAGCGTCCGTTTAGGTACTGGAAGGCTGCTATAGGATTTCCCCAAAACCTTCTCTTCTCCAGGATGATCCACCCCACCTCTCTCAGCTTTTCCTCACAGGAGAGGTGCTCCAACCCTCTACATGGTTCTGTGGGCCTCCTCTGGACCCTCTCCAACAGGTCCATGTCTTTCCTGTGCTGAAGGCTTCGGAGCTGAATGCAGTACTCCACGAGGGGTCTCATCATAGAGAAGTAGAGGGGCAGAATCACCTCCCTTGACCTGCTGGTCACGCTTCTGTTGATGCAGCCCAGGATACGGTTGGTTTCTGGGCTGTGAGCCCCCCATTTTATTTTTAATCTAAATTAAAAATAAAAAGACTCTTTTTGTCGCTCTGAGTCAATCATGAAGTGCTGCAAACTATACCATTAGTCTCATGAAGGAATTTGAAATATGGTATGATATATGAAACAGTATTTCTTAGAATAACCCTTCTGTAATAAGCCCCCTTCAAATTCATTTTCAAGGTCATGCTTTGGTAGTCTCCCCTGTATAGAAGCCGTAACTGAGCTTCAGATCATAAGGAAAAGAAAAAAATGTTTTGATTTGATAAGATAATTCTGTTTGTTTCGTGGGTGTATTTAAGCAGTCTAAAACATCTCCTTAGCAAGTGCCGTTCTGTGTATTGCTTTGCCTTGTAACTTTAGGGTGTGGCTTCTCTTTAAAAAAGCACACTTGCAAGCGTCATCGTTCCCCAGTGGAAGAGGGGCTTGGTAGAACCAAGCATTCAGCCTGCACAGAGCAGACACAGGCAGAAGGAAGGGATTTGTGCTCCCTGCCTGCTGCTGTATGCCAGTCTGTGTCAGCACCCAGCCCAAAGACCAGGCATCCTTGCTCCTCCTGGGTGACGCACAATGCCTGGCTTTTAGTTTCACAAGAAGGCAGCAAGGTCCTTGGCCTTCTCCTCATTTGGCCAGCTCAAAAGATACAAAGCATTGGATAAAAATGGAATGTATTATCCCCGTCCATTTGCTGGTCCAAATATCTTTTAAATTCAGAGTACTTTGGTTGACCTATGCTCAGGTGTCTTGCAAAAAAGGAGTTTTAGTTTTCCTTGCAGATGCTTTCCTAAAATTGAGTGTCTATTTAAGGTCCGATTCTGACCTGATATACTGAGGTGTAGATTTGTAGCGCCCTTAAAACCCGTACGTGATTTGCTGCAACACCAATACTACATCTTTGTACTCAACCATGTGAAAAAAGCCTTTAAATCAGAACCAAAATTTACAGAAAAAATATAAACTGAGATTGGGCCCAATTGTCTCAGAAGTTTGCTGACTGCAGATCCCTGCAAATCTGAGACCAGCAAGAGTCCTGTACATTTCTGCAAGGAGTTTTGCCTGCAGCAGGGTTTTCAGAGACAGGTGTAATGCATAATTGTAATTATTGGTTCTCATTTTGCAACCAAACCTGCTTATCACTGTAAATAGAACGGAGGGTTGTTTTCTGCATGAAAAGCAATACCGATAGCATAAATACGTAAGGTAGGTTGGCAGGGGACAGTAGCAATGCTGTTTATTTTAATACTTTTTTGGTGTAGAGGGCCAAACTGCAGGAATATTCTCCTTATCTCCTGCCTGGAAGCAAAACAAATCATGTTGCTTAAAAAGTAAATATACAGAATAGTGAACTACACTGCCTGATTTCAGTTTTTACTGCTATATGCATACTCACAGCAGCTTTTTCTTAAAGACTACTGAACAGACACCCAATATATGATCAACATGTCTGTTTCTTTCTCGACTTTTGCCTGAATATTACACACACAGAACACTGTTAAATACTATGTTCTACAATAGAAGAGGGAGTACAATTTCTGTTATGCATTCAGAGGTAAAGTTGAGGAGAAAAGATAAGTGAAAGACAGTTCTGCAAAACAGAGATGACAGTTTACCTCCTGGAGACAGGGAGAAATGATTAATGGTGGCCATTCACCTTCAACTAGATGGAGCAATAAACGTTTCCTATGGCATTTTGACCAACTAGGGCTGTTTCAGACATATGGATGACATTTTTACAGATACTAGAATTTCAGGAGACCTTGGGATCCTGTTTATTGTGCAGTGTGGGATACAGCTCTATGCAGTGCATGAAACTAGAGTTCCCCACAAATTATTAGCAGTGTATTCAAGGAAAACAGATTTTTGGCTTCCCTTTTTCAAATTTGCTCCTTCCAGAACCATGATTTTCCTTCTGGACTACAAGTAAGTTCCACTGTCTTTCATGTGAATTGCTCATGGATTTTAGATTCCAATTTTCTTAATTAAAATAAAAATCAGTATGTACGTGATTTATATAGTATCTGTCCCCTGTTAAATGCTTTTTAAAGAAGTCCTGTGCAAAGCATTCAGAGTATGGGTGCAAGCTTTGCCCATGTCCTGATTTTTTATGTCTTCCCTTACTCCACATGTTCTCTGCCCCTCTGCTCCACTTGCAGAGGCCAGATAGGAACCAAAACACCACCCAAAAGGGTCCCAGTTTGGACAAGCATAGGACCATGCTCACATGGACATGAACCTGGAGATCAATTTGAACACAGTCATAACAAACCAGGACCCTCCTTGCCTGGCATTCACTTCACCTGGGTAATGTCGGTGCACATTGTGGTTCCAATTATTAAAAAACAAGTAAAGT
>NW_009927836.1:0-4666 GCF_000696875.1 Nestor notabilis | reverse complement strand
GGAAAGAGCAACTGGAACACTTCATATTTCTCATTTATAAAGAGGAGGGCAGAGAGGCTTTAAAAGGTGAATTTATTATGCCTGGACTTAGATGAGAAAAAGAATGAAAACTTGGCAGTATTTTTTTCTTTTTCCCCTCTAAGAGAACATAAAGGATATTGTACAGGGGGAGTATCAGGTGATGAGAAAGTTTAAAATTAGAGTTGTGGTGTTAGGACAAGAATGGGTAATAGAGGTCCCAGAGTTCTTGTGGATTCCACTGATGTGTGCTCTTTTTAGGAATCAGTGGTGCTCTGATGAGAGAATTATTGATTATTCGAAAAGACAATACTTATAACTGTTTGTGTTAGAGAGCTCACAGCTTTTCACCTTTTAGAAGCTCCTCAGCACCATCCAGAGAAGCACTAAGTGTTGTTTTCATCTGAATTAATACTATTAACTTCCGTCTAAGGCTGGTGGTGTGCTTTCCAAGCACTTTTTTGCCAGTTACGTGTATGACATTTTACTTTTACTTGGGGGTGGGGAAGGAGAACTGAGCAGCAGAGAGAAAGAACCATTTTTACACAGCAAAGCAGATCTTTTAGTCCCTGATTAAAACATTTGGAAAGAATCTGCAGAGGGGAATAGCACAGAAGGAGTTCCTTTCCACTTCTCAATTCCCTCAGCAACTCACTTTCATCACACTCCCATGTGTTTTTTCCATGAGACAGAACAATTGCCAGCTATTGTGTGTAAGGTATGGTGAGGATCAGAGGCACTTAGCTATGGTATGTAGGGATATTAATGAGCATTAAAATACTTGAAATTTGCCAGATGCTCTCAGATTTGATATCTGTGCTTATACACATGAACAGTTGGTTTATGCAGTTTTCAGGATGTGATCTCGCAGTAGCTGCAGCATATTTTATCTTGCATTGCAGAACACCACTGACTTCAGTTTCCTTGTTACCCATCTCAACATCACTCCCAGCTTATTTTACGGGGTTGTTACACAATAATATAAGTGTGTACCATAGCCTTTACCTGATCAAGAGAAATGACAATTATCTGCAGCACTGCAACCCACAGAAGAACAACCTGGGGTTGGACTTGATGATCTTAAAGGTCTTTTCCAACCTAGTTGATTGCATGATTTTGGAGGAGGTAACATCTTGATCCAATATTAAAAAAGACTCCAAAGAGTCCAGCAAAAAACTTAAAGAAGCCTGGCCAAGCTTTTTGCCTGCATTTGGTTATTTGAGGTGAGAGGTGAGGTGAGATGAGGCACAAATCTGAAAAGGCTTTGGAAGAACAGGAAGTGGAGTAGAAAATGGAGGGAACATGCCCAACTGCCATGTAAAGGTGGAGATCGGTGAGCTGGCGTGAAAAGACCTTAGTAGCATTTTTTAAAGAATAAATGAGAGAGATGCTTTTTGTCCTAAGAAACCTTGACCTGCTAATGGGTAGCCACCTCCTTCACAGCATTCCTAAGAGAGGAATATTGCAGCATTTTCTCAAAAACAACCACTGAAAGTCCATCTGTTCCAGTGCCCTACTCTGGAAAATTGTCAAAAAGTATTACCGCTAAGTACTCTCCTAGCCTACAGTTAACTTTCAATGCAGTGATCTCCTGGGCTGGATGTCCTTTCAGTAGCACACCTGGTAACTCTCCCTTCCACACACCAGTCAAGCCACCTTGAATCCCTGTAAACATTTCACATCCTTCAGCAAGGATTTCCACAGGATTCACACCTGTGGGGTAAAGGAGTTTCTTGTCAACCTGGTTCCTACTAGATTAGTTTTGTATCTCCTACTTGTAACGGGAAGAAACAGAGCACAATTTATCTCTATCTGCTACCTCCATATCCCTCAATGGTTGTAGGCATCTGTTATTATTTCTATTAGAGATCAGAGTCCTAGCACTCAAACCATTCCATACATTTGGTTATCCTTGTTGCCCCTGTCTGAACCTCTGGTAATGGCCTCCTGCAAAATCTGCTTATATATAATCACATATACTCTGCCCAAACCCTGATGTGTCCCCTCCCACTGCCTATGTCACCTAGAACCTTTAGACAGAGCATGCAAGTGGGAGAAGGAAAAATGTGTGTATATAGTTTTGAATTTGCTGCAGGACAGCTGGTTAGCAGGGTCTTTTAGAGGTAAAGGCAGTAGCTCCCAACTCCTCTTGAGTTCCTGCAGGCACAAGAGTACAGAGGCTGGTTGAACTCCTGTGTGTTCTGCAAGGCAGCCAAAGGCTCCACAGTGAACTCCACCTACTCCACAGTGAAATCAGTGAGCATGAGAGCTCCTGCCTCCTTGCTGAGATGTCCCAACTCTTTGTTGACTTCCTGAAGGTATCTGGAATGCATTGCTTAAAGACGTGTCCATATGGCACATATGTCCATATGTCCACCTGGCCTGCTCTGAACACAGTTTGGAGAGGTTGGTTTGGAGAAACGTGCAATACCAATGAATTGTCTTGGGTTGGAGTCCTCAGCTGAAGAGCCGCAATTGCTCTGTGCCTCCTAATGCTGGCCCCAGTTTGTGAGAAATATTTTCCATTGCTTTTTTTGTCCTTTTCTTTTTTTCCCCCCCTTTCTCTCATCCTTTTTGCCCTAATTCTATTTATGCCTTTCCTCTATATGTTACTGCCTCATAGAAGTGACTAGGATCGACACGCATTTCTTAGCACAAAATGAAGTCAGGTGGTTAGGACACCCCTTTTATTGCCTTTCTCAAAAAAAAACCCAAAACCCTACCAAGATATTTTTCCCTCTGGGTGATGACCAAGTTCAGGAGTGATGGCAATACCTGCTCAACTGTTTCTAATCAATTGCACACAGATAGGGAATTAAATGATTCTGCTCAAGACACTGGGCTGATGGCATGCCTCAGAAGGACAAGATGTATTCATACTTCTGAAGGAACCTTCATCCCAGTACAAACAACTTTTTTCATCATCTTTTATTGACACAAATAATGCCAGGATAGTAGGAATGGAAAAGATTAGTAGAGTGGGAAAAAGATCAAGTTATTTTCCAGTTCGCGTTACACATGTGGTACACATGCTGGTTTCTGTTACAAATGTGACCACATTTTCAGCAAGGCTTGTAAATATATCTTGGCCCCCTACTACAGTTGCCTATTGACTGAGAGTTTTTATAATGAACTCTAGCCTTTTATTTTTTATTATTATTATTTTCTTTTTTTAGTAGTGATTTTTGTTGTGCTTGCCTAAATTCTGGAAGCTGATCAGACACCTCATTTTTCCGGACTTTATACAAAATCTTCTAGGATGGGATTTGGGTGCGTCCTTCACACGTCACGTGGGATATGTAAAATGATTCAACAAGAAAATTATTTTTAAAACTTGTAACAGAAAAGGTGAATCAGATACTTGAGCAGAGGTCAAATACATGAATCTGCATGCATTTTCTATTTTAAGCAACTGGATTATAGATGAATAATCTCACTTAAATGTAGTGGATATCAAAATGTGTATTTTGACATCTCACCCATTGATCAATAGCTCACGTAACTAACATGCAGAAAAAGTTACGTACCAGCACTGGGAATGTGTTATTCATCTCAGCGTCATCTGCAAATAAACTCAATGCAATCTTGACTTTAAAACAATTGGGTCTTATCAAGACCATGACTGTGCAACAGACTCCTGACAGAGCGAACAGTGGTGCTGCACAAACCTTATGACAGGACCTTGGCTTTAAAGAACAGTTTAGTGTTCTGCCCTGTTCGTTTCTGGCACTGCCAGGAGAGCTCCTGACTGTGGTGGTCGGTTTGGTTACACACAGTGAGGACAGATACCAGAACAGAGGAACTAACTGGACATTGTGAAACAGCTGCCAATTGTTTAACTACTTTCCGTCACTAATTGTGACCCGGGGTGAATGGCTTCATATCACTTTACCATGTCCTTGAAGCTCAAGGAATGTTTTGGGTTTTTTTAAGCTTCATTTTAGTAGTGGAATTTCCATGCCTGGTTTATCTACTTTAATATAATAAAAAGAATAATACAGCTCTGACTTCCACAGGGAGGTGTGCTTCTCCGGAAGAATTTGCTGGTCAGTCTGAATAAATTTTATAGTGTCTGTGAAAAGACGCCACTGGCTTCTAATGCCCCTACGTATGACTGGCTTTTCATTTGCATCACAAAGCTTTCTATTTTGTTAAATACTTGCTAAAACCAAAGTCTTTAAACCAGGCAAAAAGAACATACACTTTGGAAGCAAAGCCGAGCACTGATAGCAGAGTTTGCCTTTTATTACTGCTTAGTTCCGTCTAACACACATTTGAACTTGAGATGAAAACAGAAGTTTAAAAAAGGCTAGTTTGAAACACATGTAAAAGTCTTCACTTGCTTACAGTAAGGTTAATCGGGTTCCCTTATTGGTTGCGCTATTCATGCATTCAGTAAGACCGCACGCTGTTCAACTTTAAAAAAACCCCACACTAAAATTGTCCCCTAAAGGAAAATACAAACCGTCATTCATCTCATAGCACGGTGAAGCCTCTGCTCTGTATAACTACAATTTCTCTTTCTACAAGGACACTAAAACTTTCTTCCCCCAATATAGCATCCTTCCAATTGCTACAAGAGACTTAAGCACCTTTTGCAAGAAAGCGCCGGAGCATGCCACAGCTGCATGGAAACAAGCAAACCAAC
>NW_009927835.1:0-9470 GCF_000696875.1 Nestor notabilis | reverse complement strand
CCTTCCAAGACTTGGGTGTTGTGGTCTGAGCTGCCACTCTACATAATTTTGAAACTCCTTTGAGTTTCATCAACGAAAAAAGCATCTCCTTAACTTCAAGTATATAGATACTGTCATGAAATGTCCTTAGGCCTGAAGTGAAGCCAGTGTTTTAAATACTATTCTGGGTCAAGATTAGAGAGATAGCTTTGTGGTGGTCAAATGGTGATCTCTCAACATTTTTGTTAAAAAGAAACAGCGAAAAAACTCCCCAAACATTATACACCCTAGAAGCTTCTTTTCAATTGTGCTGTGAACTCCAGTATCATGTAAATTTAGATAACAAATTTAGTTAATTGATCTAAAAAAGGCTTTTCACATGGTTGTACTGATTTAAATAAAATCTAAGCTGAGAGAGATTCCTGGAAGTCAGTGGAGAATATTTACTCAGAACCACAAATGACAAAAAGCCCTTTTGTAAAATAGTCAAGGGATAGGTAAGTGCTATAGTTTCTACTTCAGGTACTTAAAATGCCAGAACAAGGACTTAATATATCATTACCATACTATTAGGTCCTTCAGCTATCTTGGTCATCTCTGTTGGATTCAGTGAATGATTTCAATATAAAGTAGAAACATGTCTGGGAGAAACTAAATTGTAATCTAGAAATTTCAATTGAACACTGAAGCAGACATGACAGCTTGCATTTCAAAGTCTGGCTTTCTGTGTGACAGAGCAGATATGCAAGTTAAAAGGGCCTTGTATACTTTAGATGAGCATTCTAACTACTGGACCATCAGGTTCTGGAGTATGAGGAAACATATTAAAGTATATGTGAGGGGTTTTTTGTTCTGGTATTTTGTTTTGTTGGTTTTGTGTTTGTTTTTTTGGGTTTGTTGGGGGTTTTTTTGGATTTGTTTTGTGGGTGTCTTCTGTTTGTTTGCTTTGGTGTTGTGGGGTTTATTTTTTTTCCATGAAGGTGAAAAGCCTTTATCCAAGTGTATGTTGACATCTCAGATATTTAGAGGAGGTGCAAGCAATTTTTTATCTAGCTTTAAATCATGTATAAGAAAATGCTGGGGAGGTAGAAAACCCCTGAAACACCAAAGGCCTTAATCACTGTATGATTTTCTGGAAAGCTTCAGTTCTGCAGTTGGATCATTCTAAGGGATGTGACTCTACTATTTCCTTCTTTCAGGGCTTTAAGTTCTTCATTATCTGCTACTTGCTTCACATCTTTGACCAGTTCTTTGGGGATTATTCAGTGCAGAAGAGCATGTCCTGCCCTTGGTTATAAATCACATGTCAAGAAACCATAGATCACATATGTCAAGAAACTATAGACCACATATGTCAAGAAACTATCTCCTGGCTGTATGTGCCTAACCCTAATGTTTTTCCAGCAAGTACTAGGATAATTGAAGTCCTGGTTGAACATCCTGGCTCCATGTGTTTCATGAATAACACAGTCCTTTTCAAAAGCCATTCACAGGAATAATTAAAGGTTCCCACAGTTATATCTTTGCAGCTATTACATATCTATTAGACTATCAATGCACACTTTTTTATTCTTTGATATATACAAAGTCTAGGAACTATGCTCTAAATGATATTTGACCACAATTAATATCCTGCCTAACTGAAATAATGGTAGCTGTTTAATTATTCATTCAGTTCAGTTTATTACGAATCATTCTAAACTCTTAGCAAAACCTGAAAGACCTGAATGAATGTTAACTGATTGTCAGGCCCGTGAGTTGAAACAACCAACGTTATAGAAGATAAATAGTAATCACTTGATACTTCAACTGAACAACTTAATGTTTTTCAGTATAGGTTTCCTTCTGAAAATAAAAATAAAATAAAATAAAAATTGTGGATCAAAGGACAAAGAAAAGCTTATCTTTGGTTTATGTCAGGTATTTGATTCATTGGGTTGAGATCGTGGCAACATTCTTTTACAACTTTTAAGATCAGAAGAAACTATACATATGTCGCTTTATAATATGCAGGAGATGATCCCCAAGAAAAAAGTCATTTGCATTGCATCTATAACTTCCAAAAAAGCATTGTTTCATTTTTACAATAATTTAAAGTGATGCAGACATTGTCAAAATATTTCAGTGATGAGATGGTTTTGCTTCCATTTCTAGTCTAGAAACAATCTAATTTCAATTTTTTGTGTGGGTTTCATGTTTAGGCTGTCTTTAAAATACATACCATCCTTCTGAAGATTCATCCTTGGTTAAGTAGTACTATTAGCTCTTATCTTAACCTTTACTTTTTTTTGGAGGAACTAAACTGATTCCACAGTTTAGTTCTCTGACTGCAGTGTCAGATCGCTAGGCTTTTGTGCCTCTTCTGTAAAGGAATCAGTATTCTACATCTCTACTTCATACATTTTATTCACTGTTTTATGGAAAAAATTTAAAAGTCCTGAGAATAGTGTTATTTGCAGATAAGTTTCATCATATGTATACAATGTGCACCAGCATTCTCTGAGAAGATTTAGTTGATGTATGATAAATGTATATTCTGAATGAAAAACTCAGTTCCCACCTTAAAGCTTGTTGTTGTTTGTTATATTATTATCCCACTAACTTATAAGCAGTAATTACATTTATGATGTTATGGCATCAGGAGCTCTTAAACTAAAATTACTATCTGCGCTCATACAACAGGTTTGATATCATGTTAACCACTTTAGATATGTACCTGTTTGCCTGCCTTCTACTGCTTTCAACTTTGAATGATGAGAAAGCATGACCAAATTGAGTGACTTAAGTCACACACTCCTAAGCAGCAGGCAGAAGGTAAACATTCTGTTAAAAACATGTGCAAGTTCTGTATACTTCATATATACATACGTATATGCATGTGTGTGATTGTTACCCAATCACATCACCATTTCTGATCAGAGCAATATTAGACTATACAATAAATTTATGCCCATTCTTCAGTAGACGAAAGGAAGTGGCAGCCAGACACAGGAATATGCATTATTTTACTAAATTATAACAAACTCAGTAACGCATGGCATACTGCAAATCATATTGTCATATATTAATGACCTTTTCTGTGAGAAAGTATGATTATTAACTTTAGATAGTTGAGTTTTGAAATATTTCTCTTGTTCATAGAAAAGATTGCAGAATTCTAGCAAAAAATCTTTCTGATCTTTCTAAAGCTCTTATTAAAAAGACTTTTATAATAGATACATATTTTGAAAGAGCATGCTTAGACCTATTGTCCGCTTCAAAATTCTAGAAACCAATACATTATTTAATATCAATAATATTCTGTCCTTTTCATCAAGTATGAGAGATGTGACCATCAGTGCATTTCCCACATAATTCACTTATCAGGGAGAAAGTGAAGACACATAATTTATGGAGAATATTATGAACAAGCCTGTGGCAAATGCTTAGAAATGAAGCTTACATCTCTGCATACTCTGTGTGCATGATTCTACAAACCTGTGAAAGTTCTGCTGTTCATTTCTCTAATTTCTGAGTTAGGACTGTCACCTTTAAAATCTGAGGCATATATTTAATAGTAAAATATTTTAGAATCATAGAACGGTTTGGGTTGGAAAGGACCTTAAGATCATTTAGTTCCAACACTGCTGCCATGAGCAGGGACACCTCACACTAGACCATGCTGCCCAAGGTTCTGTCCAACCTGGCCTTGAACATTGCCAGGGATGGAGCATTTACCACTTCTTTGGGCAACCTGTTCCAGTGCCTCACCACCGTCGCAGTAAAGAACTGATTCCCATCCTCACAGTAAAGAACTGATTCCTACCTTAGATGCAGTATATAGAGATAATATTTGATAAAACCTGTGAAAAGTGAAATCCCAGAGATCTAAAAAGTGAGAAAACAACTTTGCAGAAATTAAGAACATAACCAAAAAACTGAGCATAATTCATCCTCTATAGAGGTCAGACGACCTCATGGTCGATCTGTCATTGTGCTTAAGGTCATACAGGGAACTTGTTCCAGTACCAGGCACTGCTAGTTGATCTTCTGTCCCCATCCCACATTGCAAATAAAACAGTTCATCCTGGAGTTTAAATGATGTAGATTATCAGGAGTCAATATAATCATAACATCAGTAATACTTGTGGGAGACAGAACATGTTGGTATTTCTCTTCTCTCTCTTTTTTTACCAGATAAAGGTGCCCAACTTTCTGCTGCTTTTCAGCATAATAGTGAGCATTCCTCTCTCATTCTTCTTCCCATTATCGCTATATTTTCCTTTCTTTCAAAAAGGCTTCCCCATTAAATCATGATGATGTAGCTATGTTCTTTAAGAAATTTCCTTTAACACCTCAGATATACTGTGTTGGATTGGGATGGACATAATTATTTTTCTTAAAATCATTAGTTATTTTCTGCTGTCTTGTGTCAGCATTCTGCTGCCCCAGTATTTTTCACCATCGGTTGTACTATGAGGGTGTATTTTGAAGAGATAGAACCAAACAAATATATATAATGTATTTGAGCTTTCCTCAAGAGGCCCTTGTAAGACTTTAGTTTGAGACTTGGTAGTCCATTTTTGTGTCTTAGATTCTAAAAGGTTTATAGATGTTAGTGTAAACTGAACTTTATTCAAAGAGATAATGGCTTATTGGCATATGCCTGTTCTATATGCAAATTATCTATGCAAAACAAAGTGTTTTTTATGGTTGATAACAGCAGAGTATTTTTTTCCCTGAAGAAAAAAATATGAAACAAAATATCCTGCTGCTCATTCGGTAATTGTTTAAGTATACATTTCCCACTTAATTAATTTCTCTAAAAAACAAAAAAATTGTCAAAGGGGAACTTCTTTTTTTCCTTTAAATTAAGACATCTTTACTTTGAAAGGAAATCAGATGATATGTATTTATGGAGAAGTGCATTGCTCTTAATAAGAAACAGTGAGTTTAATATCCTGCTAAGACTCCATTATACTTTGTTCTTTGTAAAACCTTCTTAAGAGAAGCTAGAAGAGAAATAAAAAGTGGGAAAGGTCTAATGCCTCCTTTGATGCAGGTACTTAAAAATAAGAAGTTGTTTCAGTGGTTTTAAAACGTCATATTTTACAACTGTTACTAAAACATAGGCATTTTTGCAAAAGTGATTCTCATGGAGACCCCCAGAGTGATAATTTTGGACACAACAATAAAGCCATTTAAATTCCTCTAACACCTTTAATCCTTTAATTTGATTTGCAACTATTAAACTTTCAAAGTCTCTTTAAGTCTCACTGTTGCAGGATCATATTGTTGATTTCAATTTACTTTCTATTCAGTGGGCAAATCATTGTAACTGGATGAAGTGTTAAGATTTTCATGATTCTTAGGCTTGAAAGTAACTTTAGCAATTTTATTGCACCTCCTTAGGAAAACCAGTGGAATAACACTAAAGTGGCAATTTTTAGTCATTTACTTTTTTGAAGACTTTAAGCTTAGGATTTTTAAGGTTGCTCGGAGGACAAGAGTTTGCCAAGGTGTAATCACTGTGATCCTGAGCTGTACCACAGTTTTGAAACAAGTGCATTTTTCTTCTAATTTCAGCTACAAAGACAGGTTATTAAGTTCATTGCCCTGGTGATCACTCTAGAATACTATTTAAATTATTGTTACCTGTTTGGTAATGCATTCATGGGAAGACTACAGTCTGACAGGAAAAAAATAATCCTTAAAATCATCATGATGATGGCTTTAGAAAAAGTTCATAGAGAAGTAGAGAGAACTGAAGGCAGCTAAGGTACAAAAAGAAAATTTGTGCTTTGTTGTCTAGGACTCTGAACTACTTTATTAGTAGGCTTTGTTCTGCATTTTGTTTTATGTCTTTAATTGATGGGTATACATTAACATGGCATCGCTATCTTCCATGATTTGCATATTGTCTGTATAAATTGCATCATCTTCATTATTACTGAACACACAGCAACAGTTCACTGCTGACAAATAGAAGGCAGTTCTGATAGAATAGCCAAAGGCAGTGTAGTCAGGGGAATCAGATATAAAGGCTTCCCAATATCCTTGGTGACTATCCATTGCTTCTTGAAATGTACATATATCAAAACACTGATCTATTCATATTAATGAATTGGCAACCAGTTTGACTACCTGATATTCTCCTCACTGCATCTTCTCTTGGAAACTGAGAAATGTTCTTGCTTCTAGCAGGAGGAATTTGCTGAGGGTAGTTTAGGGTTTAACATATTCTGGTATTGCATCATGCATCAACTCAATTACAATTCGTATGAATTGAAGAATGAAAGCCAAATTCGTGTAATGACAAACACTGCTAATAAGGCAGTAACATGGACAATTAAGGTACTTTCTTTTTAAACTTCATGATCTTTTTGGTTTTTAGGGGAATTGCTCCACTCAGCATTTGAAGGTTCATCAATGCTGACATTTCCTCTAAAGATTTTTCAAATCAGTTTGAAAGTATTATTTAAAATTAATTTGGAGGGAGCAGTTTCAAATGTATAAAAGACATCCACACTAAGTTGCAGACTCATCAGAAGTTCTAAAAATGGGGCAGTGGAGGGTGTTCCTATGGGAGCAATGTAGAGCCTCAGTTGCCACTTGAAATGCCTACACAAATCATGACTTGACCCTTACAAATCAGATTCATGTTTTCCTTTTCATAACCATAATCACCATTTTGTAGTTAACTTCATGCTTAACCTCTGGTATTTCCTGTCACTTCTTTGGTTGGAAAGGTGGAATGCAAATTTTGAAATACAGATCAACATAATGGAAAGTTGCTCACAGTATTGCATTTATACTCTGCAATTGCACCCTGAAAAGACAGTTTTACTGACCTTGGGGAATGGAAGTTAGAAATTGTTTCCACTGAAACTGAACTTACTTTTTCTAGGGACCTTTAGATAAACCTTATGAGCCTTTGAGATGTTATTAGCTGGACACAGCTTTCTCATTTTTGAGCTTCATCCTCTAGCTGAAGCACTTTGAAGTAGTCCTACAGATGTGTGGCAAGGAAAAATCAATTAGAGTCTTGAATTATTAGCAGTTAGAAACTGATACATTGTCAGATAGATTCTGAGACATCCAAATTAGTAACTCTATTGCAAAGCCAGAAATACTCAGCAAATACATGTCTCTACATTTATTCCATTAGGAGCTCACATTGCTTTTTTACATGATTGTGTCTGAGATAGGAAGGTTAAAAAATAGTGATTAAACAAAACTCAAATATATACTGCTGTGGGAAAACTACGTACTTTTAGTATATATCAGTAAGTATATGCTGAAGAAGTGATAAACTGATATGGGCGGAGTCCTAGGACATACTTGGATGGTACACTGATGCTCAGCCTAGGTTCAGACAAGCTGTTATGTCTGCAGAAAACAGTGGAGTTCTGTGCAGATCACTGGGTTTCAGATTCCCAGTAGACCAAAGGTCTAATGGTGTCTCCTTACTTCACTGGTCCTGTATATTAGGTTTGTGTAGTAAGGTCTTGGTAGCAGGGGGCTACAGAGGTGATTTCTGTGAGAAGCTGCCAGAAGCTTCCCCCATGTATGAGAGAGCCAATGACAGCTGGCGTCAAGACGGACCCACTGTTGGCCAAGGCTGAGCCCATGAGCAATGGTGGTAGTGCTCCTGGGATAATGTAGCTGAGTGAGGGCGGGGGGAAAACCATGCGACTGTAGTCAGGGAGAGGAGTGAGAACACATGAGAGCAACAGCTCTGCAGACACCAAGGTCAGTGAAGAAGGAAGGGAGAAGGAGCTCAGGTGCTGGAGCACAGATTCCTGTGCAGCCTGTGATGCAGACCATAGTGAGGCAGGCTGTGCCCCTGCAGTCCAAAGTACAGACACCCATGTGCAGCCCGTGGAAGACCCCACACCAGAGCAGAGGGATGGCCGAAGAAGGCTGTGACCCTGTGGGAAGCCCACGCTGGAGCAGGCTCCTGGCAGGACCTGTGGCCCAGTGGAAAGAGGAGCCCATGCCAGAGCAAGTTTGTGCAATCGCCATTCCCCATCTCGCTGTGCCACTTGCAGGGAGGAGGCAGAGAATCAGGGAGTAAACTTAAGGGAAGAGAGCTCAGGAAGAAGGAAGGGATGGGGGGAAGCTGTTTTAAGATTTAGCTTTTATTTCTCATTATCCTTCACTGGTTGGATGTGCAGATTGCTGGGTTTCAGATTCCCAGTACACCAAAGGTCTAATGGTGTCCCCTTATTTCACTGGACCTGTATATAGGGTTTGTGTGGCGTACTCGACTCCCTGAGTTGAGTCTGTTTTGCCCATGACAGTAATTAATGAATTATCTCTTCCTGATCTTGTCCTGACCCACAAAACCTTTCATTATATCTTCTGTTCCCTGTCCAGCTTAGTAGGGCAAGGCTTTGGTGGGCACCTGGCATCCAACCATGGTCAACCCACCAAAACCTGTCTCGAAGCTGGAAATTGTATGGCTCTACTGCTTTGAGTCCTAGAGTAAGCTTAACTGCAAACTAGATTGATTTTTCTTTCTAAAATGGGGCACAGTATGGTGAAGTTATGGTGAGGAGGACACTGCTCTGTTCTGCACTATCATGTGATCAGGAGCAAGCCCTTTAGTGGAGGATATTTCAGCTTACTTAGTGTTTCTGTAAATTGATATAATACAGTTAATGCACCTTTACCAACTAGGAGGGCTTTTGACCCTTGTTTTTTTATAAAAAGTTAGTTTTGTTGACATATTCTTATCAGTGTTACTACAAAATAATTTTATGGTCGACCATTGTAGAAAACATTTCTTCTGAAAACTAATCACGAACCACATTTCTAGCCAGTGTCAATTACTATAGCTGTATTCAGAGGAAATGCAACCCTACAAGTTAAAATAGAATACAGAAATAAATGCTTGGGGAAAGCACCAAATTACAGAATCCGAGAATCATTTAGCTTGAAAAAGACCTTTGAGATCATTGAGTCCAACCATAAACCTAACACTGGCAAGACCACCAATAAACAATGTCCTTAAGTGTCATGTCTACACATCTTTAAAATACCTTCAGGGATGGTGACTCAAATTATGTACCATAGTTGTTGCAGCAGTATAAAACAGTTTTGCTTTCCAAGAAAACTTAAGCAATTTGAAATGGTTTATATGAAAATTCAGTTTTGTACTTGTATCTTCTAAATTAGGTGTCATTCCATTTATTTCTGTGAGTTGCTTAAGATTATACCTGGAGCAAGGAGGAAAAAATTTTGACCCTTATATTTTATGCTGGGTTAAACACTGCTTGTATGCCTTCAAGCAATTAACTTTTAATTTCACACTATCCACTACGTATTTCTGTAAATTTCTAAAATAATATTAGAGTACTTGAAAACTCATTCCTATTGGAGATGCATGAAAGTAAAGATGGGCTTTGGTATGCATTTCTTCTGAGATTTATCTAGAATTTCCTCTTACAAGAGGAGAATCTCATTTTCAGAAATACAGCTTGTTGTGGTTCAAGCCCAGCTGGCAACTT
>NW_009927834.1:41390-108997 GCF_000696875.1 Nestor notabilis | reverse complement strand
GGCAGGGTGCTGCTTTGCACGGGGAGAAGCGAACTGAAAGTTACGTTGGTTTCTTGTGCCTTATCGAATTTCCGGCTATAATACTGAAAGTAAAAAGAAACTCTAGACAAGATTACTATTTGTTTCCATTCAGTCCCAGCTTCTCTATTTATATAGAGTTTGGGGGGGTTGGAGGAGGAAGAGAAGAGAAAGTATGCATGTGAACTTAATATGTGAATTGATGAGTTTTGCCCCATTTAGAAGAAAACCACTGTCTCTTTATATAGGGAAATGTATTTTAATATTACTTTTAGAAGTGTAGAGACTTTGACCATATCACCATCATCAGCATGGCTCAACTATTAGCCCCTGACTAACTTCATTGTCCTCCAACAGGCACAGGAAACTTCAAAGAGCCTCTCTTCCTTTTCTTCATGTACAGAACTACGGGATTCACATAAATGCAATACAGCTGAAATGTTCATAGGAATCCAGCTTTCTCTGAGTATGTGTCTTGTTTTTACAGGTCAAATTCTTAGAAATTTATTGTATCTTATCATTCATTCTAAGATGTAAAACTCGGGTCTGAAACTAAAACTCTAATTCACTTCAAAATAAATAGCTAAACCATTTCAGAATGTGAAAATCTTAGGCCTGAGTTTCTCTTATTTCTATTACATGGATGAGGAAGCATGACTGTTGTATATAACAGAAAGGTAAGTAATCTTCACAAATATTTCCAACGGCCATTTAGCTCAACCAGCAAACTAGGGAAATGAGCTATTTAGCATAGTTTAGTGACTGAGTTTTTGTTTCAAGGTTGAATAATGGCTTAAAAAAGAAAAACAAAAGGAGCTTTGAAATTTTCCCTAACCTTCAGCTCCACTAAACATGAAAACTAACTGCTGAATTCTGGGGAAGTGACCTATTTCTCTACACTTTAGAAAGCTTAAAACTGTGTGCAAATGACATTGACAAAAACCACGAGCCATGTTTTCTAAGCTTCCTTAGAAAAAGGAAAACTTTGGTGAAAACCAAGTAGAATGTAAACTCTATCACAGGGAAAACACTTAAAGAATAAATTCCCTAGGTGAAAAGCACTTTTTCTAAACTTTTTATTTATTTTTTCTATTATAACATCTTCACAAACTGGATAACGAAGAACTGGATTATGAAGAACACACAGTCAAAATATGTCCATATTATGGAGTGTTCAGTTACAGTTACAAAATAAATAGGGAAGTTTTTCTGATCTTCCTCTCCAGCCCAAATTTTTCAGCCACCACTTCTCTCACCAGTAGAAAAAAGTATTTGGCTACAAATGGAAGGATGATATATTCAACATTTTACAACATCTTTTGTAGGCACAGCTCACCTGACTTGAGTAAAAAATGTTGCACAGTACTCATTAAAGCATTCAGGTTACCTAGTGCTTTCCTAAAACACTGACAAATATTTCGATTTTTAGAAGCTACTAAAAACCTAACCCAAACAATTTTTTCAACTACTCTTTACCAATGCTTTGTCAAAATCAACCATGAGAAACGCTGGAAAAGCTGGCATCCTATTCAAAATACAGTTGAAAATGACTGAAAGTCAGAAACAACTAAGCCAAGCCTGAAGTCATTGCTTAGAGCTGGGCAGGATTTCTGCAAATACATCATGTTACTAGCAGAGACAGGCTGACAGTCTTGTTCAATTCCTTGTATTTGAAACAGGAAAGATCTTGAAACAGAAAGGTCTCTTTACAGAGGCTAGGGGAGTTCAAGTTTTACTAATACCAAGCAAGTAAACCTAGCAGTAGACATTTAGCAAAAAAAAAAAAAAACCAACCCCAAAAAATAACCAAAAACTTGGTTTCGAACTCCTTTCCAAAGAAGCTTTCTTCCTTTTCTTCTTTTCCCTTTCCAAAACCCCTACTGGTGTTTTGCTCAAGCACAATTTCTCTGGTATGCATAAAGGCTAGTGCAAAAATTGTCAAACTGATCTTCCAAAAGCCATAACTACACCCCTCCACAGGGATAGGAGAAAGATTCAATGTTGAATAGCCAAAAGAATAGCCAATATTAAAACCTGTGAACTATAGATTCTCTCCACGAGGGCTAAATGCGGGGGAGGGGGAAGAGAATCTTCTTTCCTGTTAGAAAAACAGCTATAGATGCCCAAGACAGGTGATGATCAACATTCTTCATATGAAGAGAAGACTTGCTATCAGGCAGATACGGGCACTCACATGTAAAAGATTGAATTTATATTCTACTCTGGAAAGCCAACTTTCAATAGAAAAGCAAATCTATATTTCATAGTTTTTATTTTATGATAATTCTATATCCTATAAAGATTTTCTCATTTTACTGACATAGATTTTGTAAAGTTTTCTGTAAATTGCAAAATGATACTGTGAAATCAACAGTAGGTGCAAATCAAAACCTTATGACTCAAAGCCATTTCACAGGACAAACCTCCCTGACAGCCCTAAAAGATAAGCCACTGCATCTGGGACTATACTTAGTGGGGATTCTCAGTACTGCGGGAATGGTACTACTCGGAAGTTTACCTTTCCATCGCTGTTTAAAGCGTAGTCCTGATGTAACACTGTGGGTTATATTTTGTTTACTTCTTTATAAGCCTTTAATTAGAGGCCAGACTTTTATGGAAATTAATGATATCTGAACTTTATTTAACTACAGGTTATTCAACAGTTTCTATGTTCTGCTCAAATGACAGAGGAGGTTACAGTCTATCCATTGAAACTTCCCAGCAAATCTAGAGATATTTCTTCTTTTGCATGTTCATGCAAAGCCACTGTCAACAGGACATCATCACTGTGTCTGAAGGTATCAGAAGATAAGTTTGCTAAGAAATGAGGACCTGACTGAGAACAGTGCTCACTGCTGCTCACATCTATTCCTTGCCTTCCATTGGAAAGATGTCTGGTAACAGAAACACTTTAGCTTTTCCAAATTTGTTTTGATTTTATCTAACTCCTTGTTGCTAATGTGACTTCTTCTAGATGTGCAGTTACAATGCTGTCCATAGCCTCAGGCAGCATAAGCTTACAATAATGACGGTATTACAAAGATACATGGAGAGTGGAAAAAGCCACAAGCTCTTTATCATCTGCAACAGAAAGAGCGATGCACATTTATAAAAGGCAGAGGTTTCACTTAGAATGGAATGTCACTCAACAGAAATTGATTAAATAATGTTGTCATTAAAGTGCACATACACCTCAATGGAAAAACATATTCTTCTGCCAACTGCACTGATGCCCTTCAACTTTAGATTGGATTTCTATGGAAATGAGACTTCTGTGACCTGTGACCTCTGTATAAGAGAAGGAAAGAGAAGAGTGAGGAAGAGCCTCTTAGCCTGTTTTTGCCACAGTAATTTCTTAACACGCTGATGACTGTCCATCAGATTTGCCAGACAGACTGACATCTTTAAGGCAGTTAAATCTCTGCAAGATTCATGCAAATCACAAGCAGGTATACAATCTAGCTTTGGTAACACTCAAAAACAGAGAGGTCATGGAGCTTTAAAAGTAAGGACAGAAGAGCAAACAAAGTAAATTCTGAACAATAGGAAGCAGTAGGGAAAACTTAATTTACTGTTCAGAACTTAATTACTTTTTCTTATAACTATAAAAATTCAGTGTCTAAACACTTACAGAAAGCACGTCCTAGCTGTACATTCAACATGCTGGTTCACCCAAATTAAATTAGGAAGCGTAATGCACACCTGAGAAACTCAGCAGGCTCCCAGAAAAATTGAAAAGAGTAAGGGCTGGCATTACTGCTATTTCTAGGATAGAACATAAGAAATAAGTTTAAAGGAACCTTATTTGAAAAGAAACATTTTTATAACTCCTTCATAAAACACAGACCTTCAAGTAACTGAGCAACTTTTTATTTTGCAAAATTCCTTTCAGGTAACTGTTCATATATATTCCAGTACAGCCAGTTCTGCTTTTGTTTCTATAAAACCTTGATTGTAAATTGAAATTATAAAAATATTAATGATAATCAGTTGTAACAGGTAAAAGTGCAACAATGCTTCAGAAGAAACATAAAGTCTTTGGAATTGTTGAGAAAGTCAAATATATGTAAAACAAACCCACAGCAACCTCCCAGTCCCACCAAGCTTTTTATTTTTTTATTTCTCCCATGCAGTATATACAGAAGAAGCACAAGAATAAATCAACAGAATTATCCTTTGGTATAAAGGGGACATATTAACTCTTTGAAGTCAGACATTGGACCAAAACATTTTTGCAAAATAAGCTGTGATCTTACACAGGCATGAGCAGTGTATGAAAATAAGTGAATATCAAGAATTCAAACTCCTTCTTCTTATGAACATGTAGAGAAAACACATTTAATAAAAGGATTAGGGTTTTCTTTTATGTTCAAGGTTTTTAAATTGTTTATCTAAGAAATTAATGTTTTTTGGCTGTCTTCTTGGACAAAATACATTTCCATCAAACTGTAAATGAGACCATTCACACATTAAAGATATAATATGCAAGTGATGCTATAAGATAGGAGCTTGCCATGTTCTCATCTCATTAATGATAATGAAGGTTTGCATAATGGCTTCTATATCTTTATCTATTTTCAAACACAATTCAGTTCACTGCTTACTATTTGTTACCAAGAATTGCTGAAATTCACATGAACTGGCATTCTTTTGTGTGATTAGATACTCTGTCCAGAATGCTGCATTTAAATCTATAATACAGTTTCTCTTCAGTAATATCTTACTTGCAAAATACTGCTCATCCTGTCACCGTGTTTACATACCACAAAGCAGCTTAGAAATCCTCCCATTCCAGTTTTAGCTGAATCCTTTCCTGTCCCTGTGAATAACTGTGAGAAGTGATATTGACAGCAAGCCTGCAAATTCACTTGCATCTACAGGAACAGCCAGCCAGCTCCCCCTTGCACACAAAGACCGGAACTGTTTTACTGCCAGTGTTTTCACTTTAATCACATTTCTAATAATGAACACCACTGCTTAAAATATTATTGACCAAAGTGTGCATTAAAGACACTTGCTCTTGCTCTGCATCACTTGGCACTATGTGGGACCCTGGGCAGGAATTCCATGTGAATGCCTCTTGCACTGGTTTCTAGAGCACTTCTACAGCAGCAAGAGCTGCAGAGTGTACTTCTGCCTTCTCCACCCTGCCCTTTCCACCTCCAGTGTCTTTCCTATTCCCACTCCTGCATGCCCTACTAGGGAAGAAAGTGAAAAGGATCTTTGGCCCTACCCTTCAAGCATTTTTTCTAGTAGAAGGCGGCAGCTTCGTTGCTCAGATGATGTTCAAACTGGTAGAGGCTTACAGGCACAATGGGAAACAAGAGTTTTTCCTTGGTTTGTTATTAATGCACTTTAATGAGTTTTATGAAGTTAAATAGGGTGGTTTGCACTCAACCTGCGTGGAACAGCTATCAGATTCATCTGTTCTATTCTTATTGATTTGTCTTCAGTCGTATCAATCTCTTTGTGCTGTAATGAATTGAACTAGAAAAATGTAGCTGTATTTTTTCTGTTTTCTGGGTATAAATTTCTAAAGACAGAGCAAGAAGGGGATCCAGCATAGAAAATACAGCCTTTTAGGCAAAGAATGTGTTTTAAAAATTGGAATATTATTCATACTTACATTCTGGATGAGACAGCCTGCTCTACTATATAAATTATATAGTACTGTATTTTTACCATCAGTACTTACCAGGATCACAAAAGCTTGGAGGACACTGTAGAATCCTCTGTTACAAAACTGCCAGCTTGATAAGCTGCTTTCCAAAACAGCTAGATTCTGTTAATTTAAAATTTAAGACAGTGAATCACTCATTTTGGCACTTCTTTGGTGTGTGCTAGAAAAACAAATTACATTTTTCAGTTCTGTCAAAAGCTGGCTTTCATAGCTACCTCAAAGGGTTTAATTTCCCAGCTGAGTGTTCGCTAGCAATTCCCAATAGCCATCATTCTCCATCCTCCATAAGCCTGACTGTGTTTCAAGCAAAATGAGGTCAACCTGACCTAAGCAGAACAACATAAGTGAAGCCAAATGTTTGGGAATATCCAGAGTGCACTGAAGTCAATAAGCATCCTTCTGTTGACTTGAACAGGCATTAGAACAGGCCCTGAATACCTTAATTCCTGCAGATAAAACTTTAACTATGATACTTGTCCCTATAAACACCACCTTTTTCAAACACATCTCACTCCAGAGAAAAATATTTTACAGTAACTTCCCCCCCACCCCCTTCCTTCTTTTACCTTGATTATGAACATTGTATCATTGTATCATTTTCCATTCAAGTACACAAAAACATCAATCACATCAAGGAAATGTGCCCCCACTCTGGCAGATTATTTATTACTAGCTTCATATCGTATCATCTTTGGTCAGATAACCATTATGTTCTTTTAACTGCCAAGCATTTTTTAGGCCTCCTTGAGAGCCTTCTTTGACTTCTGATATTCCCCTGTCCTCTCCAACTATATTTTACAGATCATGAGCCATCAGTAAGATGACAAATTTTCCTTTCTCCCTACTGTAGCTTTTTTGCTGCCATTCTGTTATCTTTAGTTTGAATTAAAGAAGCAGCACTGAATCTTCCCTTGCATTTGTTTTTTTGTGGGTTTTTTTTTTTTTTTTGACATGTGCGTAAAATATATATTCCCTCTATTTTTATAGGACATATGAATTTAAAATTTCAGCTTTATTTTCTTGCTCAAGCATAGCATTTACCAAATAATTTCTTTTTCTCATATATTTTATAAAGCTATGGAAAAAGGAATTTCCATTTACTCATGTAAATTACACAGAGAAAAATTGCAAGCATTTGGTAAATGGTATAGAGGTACAGAACCATATTTTTACTTAAATATTTTTAAAAGACAAGTGAAAAAAAGTGGTATCTAATTTATGGAAATAGATTCAATAGTAGCTGACATTGTATTCATCTCACCTCAAATTTGCAGTTGCACATTAGTTACTTTAGCAATTCTGTTCAATAAGTTTTTAGGGATTCCACAGAGTCTGAAGTGATGCCATTATGCCATGACTCACAGTTAATGAATGTTCTTCCAAATCTCACTTTCATAGGAAAAAAAAAGTATGAATGAAGTGACTGGTTCCTAAAATAAGATTCCCTTTCTAGTACTGCAGAATCATTTTGATACTGACCATGCTCAAGCTGTCAATGAACTAATAATTATGATCACTATATGTATTTTCTCTGGAATTAATTCATTAATTTACCTGGAGGAGGGCAGTGGGAGAATCATAGCTATTTATAACTTCTAGCCAATAACAGCGCAAATTTTTCCAGCATTATTTGAAAAGCCATGTGAAATTAGATTCTGAAGCCTAGATAGTGTTACTTGTCTAACTTGGGAATACACTATTAAATCAACATAGACAAGGTTCCTTATGAGTATGTTATGCCTGATTCAATCTCTGTTCAAATGCTCCAATTTATATGCGATAAATCCACAAGAAATAAGATTTCTGTTGTTTTGATAGAAAATCCAGAAAACTCTAATGGTCTACTATATTTTAATGTTTATTTTGTGGAAATCTCAGTCAATGCATAAGATTAAGCTGAGAGGTGAAAATAGAAGCTTTGTTTTGCTCTTCACTCTTTCAATTTATTAGTTGTTACTAGGAGCTTTGTTAACAAGTGGACCCATCCGAGGATTTTATGCTTCTTCAGACCATTCCTACACTTTCAAAGCATTATAGTAGCTCTTTTCAGTAGCTTTCTGCCAACTACTGAAGATTTTCTGTATCACTTCAGTTTCTCAGCCCACCAAATTGTTTTTTTCACCGGCTTAAGGAAACTACTGATGTTTCAGTGAAATCAAAATATGCAAAACCTGACAGTTAAAAACTGACATCTCCCTGTGCCCAACACACTTTGCTGATTAGGCACAAATAGGAAAAACAAATATCCCAAACCCTGTAGAGCACAGTGAAATCCATTAGGCATAGGGCCGGAATACCATAATTGCCTCGAGGCAGGTAGGAGTTTTCCCGAGGCCCAGAGAAGGGACCCTCCTCTCCCCAAGGCTCTTAAAGGAAGAGCATTACAATAGTAACATGCACTAAGAAAGTCCAAGCTTAGCAGAGACCACTGTGAACACTTGCAAAGTAGGACTGCAGAAAGACACTAAAATCTGGGGCACAAGAGGCATTTCATAGTGATAACTAACCTTATTTTAAAGGCACAAATGGCAATAAGGTCACCACCTCTGGAAATCCAGTCTTTATTCATCGTCACTGCAGCATATTACTTCTTTTATTATTGAATTTGTCTTTATTTCAGATTTCAGCAACTGAATTTTTCTATGTTTGTCAGCCATGTGGAAAACTATCACTTCTTTTCTGTGCATAATTAGCTGCACAAAAATGTAAAATCACCTCTCAAGTTGCTCCTTGGCAAGTTCCATTATTATTTTGAGTATATTTATCTAGCAAGTGACAACAGTTGTGTAGAATTTCTATTCACCATACATTTTTCCATTGCTGTACCTGGAAAAACTTTTTTAAAAGGCTAAAAATTACCACTATGTTTCATTGTGATTACAACAAACAGCAAATTGGCTCTTTTCTCAAATCTTCCAGGAAAAAAAAAATTCTTATCATAACAAGACTTAGTTCAGCTACAGATGCTCCATTTTGACCTACACTGCCCTGAAAAAGTGAACCAAAGAACTTTTTAGTAGCCTAAATGTACTTAATCTCTTTTACCAATTTGCAATCCAAATGCAAGAATATCACCTCTTCCCTATTATTTCTATATCAGCATTAGATATCCTTAAGATATTTTTTTAAGTCATCTATGAAACACTTAAGTAGAAGTATTAATAATCTTTAAGCAAAATTCTGTGTTCCCCAGAACACTCTGAAGGAACATTTTACCATCCGATTTCCTCTACAAGATCAGATTAATATTCATTTATAGATGAAGGCAGAGTAGATGCAAGAGGCACTCTTTCTTGTCTTTTCTAGAAGAAATCAGTCTGTCTAGTGCTTATACAAATGATGAAAAATTGTATCTGCATGTTATTTGCTTTTGCCTTCTTCAACAACAATAAACAGAGCAGCCTCTGAGCTGCCTTTTGCACTATGCTATGGCAGTCAGAACTTCTAATCTATTTTCAAGTCTTTGAGTATATTTCCATCACCAATATTTCCTAACAGATTTCCAAATATAGACGGGCTGATCTGGTGGCAGACAAGTTCATGACATCTGCTTTCCAGTATCATTGTTGACATATAAGCTGGATTCATTAAAAGACTCTACAAACGGTAGGGCATTGAGTATAAAGCAAGCACACTGAAAGTTCAGTGCCAACCTATTCAGACCGCAATGCAGTGAACCATCTGTGTAGCGTACTTTGTTCCAAGTGTTCTTACACATTTCCAGCACCTGTGTATACAGACACACATGATTTTGGTCTCTAATGCTTCTATTACTATTAGCCACTGAATTCTTTTTGCTTGATTAGTTGTTTTTGAAATTTATGGATGGTTTTACAAATACTCATAACCTCAACTCTTGTTTGACAGAAGAAATATATTTATTTTAACTCTTCTCCTTGAAAGTTCATTTGGAGCAGGGGATACCTGCTGCAGAGGATTTAGCTCCCTCCAGTTTTATTCATGAGGTTATGTTACACTTCTAGATTGTAATATCTGCTGTTTCTTTATCAAACTTTTCCCTTTTCAATCAAAACTATTCTCTCTGTAAATTCACTGGCATTGTTAGGTATACAGGAGATGTGTCTGGTCCTTTTTAGGTCATATGGAACCTAAATGAAGACATCCTGGGCTGTGGGATGTATTGTCTAGGCTGGCTGAACTGGGTGCAGAGGACAAAAAGGTAAATGGCATCTATCTGTCACAAAGGAAAACGACATCTCTCTGTCACAAAGAAAAGTATTACCCAAAGGTACCTGCATAATTTTGATACCTGGAAAAACAAACCAGTTACTTGGAAAATGCAGAATACCCAGGAAAATGTTATGTTTGTTGTTCAATGTGATAATAGCCAGGAAAACCAAAGACACCTGAAAATACTTTTCCAAAGCATCACCTCCAGCACAGCCAACCCAATACATAATCAGATTTGAGGATCCAAGTTCTGTTTCCTGAAAACAGCAGGGAACTTGAAACATTTATCTAGTAACCACACACACACTAATGTACTGGTAGAGAATGCGATGAGAATGAAATAAGGAATCTGTTGCCATAGAAGGATAGGTTGTTGCAGAAAAAAGCAAAAGAAACCTCACAAACGTGAAAAGGAAAGTTGTTCTCCTTAGAAGGGAAGTGCATATCTTTTCTGGGGGCAACTGTCACAGGGTTGAAAGGATTCTTTCTGCACTTTTTGACTGCTATCTTACTGAGAGTTGGTTATGTTTAATTCCACTAGAATTTCTAAAATTCTGAAATGCAGCAGATTTCTGAACATCAGGTTCTAGCAGAAGACAAACTGTCCCAATCTTTCCAGCAGAACTTGAGCTGTACAGCTCCTTTTCAACATTTGTGATACAAGCTAACTATTCTTTACAAACAATACTTTTGTGTGAATGAAGCCCATGACAATCTCCCACTCTAAAGCTAAAGTGGCAATGCTAGATTCCCACCAGAAAAACTCTTATGTCAACTCTGCTTAGACAGACACTTTTACTCTCTAAGGAAAATATGTACAGTTTTCAGCCTAGTTTGGATCAGCATGAGACCTCTGGGATCTTCTTTACAGCAAAACCTTTTGATATGCATACACTGCCAGTAAAAATAAACATTCATCTGATGCCAGCTTTACCGACAGCACAATTTTGCAGACAAAATAAGACCAAATAGAGGTGAAGTGCTGGAGACTTGCAGTAAGAAAAGTAAGATGATGTTCTTTCTGTAATAGAAACAGCTTCTTTAGTATCCATTTCAACTGGGCTAAAAAAAAAGGAAGAAGAAAACCCTTGTTTCTAATGACCCTCAAAACTGAATAACTTGCTTCAACACAGCCATGAAACACATTCAATTGGAAGGCAATCTATATAAGCGTATGTATTTTAAAGCACAAAGAAGACAGTCAACCTTTAAACAGAAAAGAGTTCACAACCTTAACATAGCAGAACTAGTGTTCTGCCTATGATAATGATAATCCTTTCTTTGCTAGCTCTTAAACACCAAAGAAGGTGAATTACAAGGATGACTGATTCTTTGGTTTCTATGTTTAAATATGTATCTGAAAAATCAGGCTTCTAACCAAGTAAGTGAGTATTACCTTGAGGTAATATACACACCACTGTATATGGCAGAGAATTATACAAAGCAAGATTATCATGATTTTGGTTTTATTTCTTGTGAGTTCATGTCAAGTTCAGCTGTTTATATTTCAACTATAGTGGGAGCATTAATGCAACAAAAAGACCCTGATCAGTTCAAAGAAAGCTATTAATGATTAGGCATTAAGATAAGATTATAAATAAATAGAAATAATTTTTTTCCAATAGCTACTTTAATGTCAAATGTTATCATCATACACTTTTAAATCAAAGTTATCAGTGGCTTTCTTCATTACTGAAGTACTGTGTGTGTATATACATACATATATATGTATAGTCAAGTCTCACATACTCATTTGAGTTGATCCAGCATACCCTCTAACTTGAAAGAACAGGCACAACAAGCTGTTAAACCCCCTCTTGCTTCTTGTTCTATACTTTATTGTTCACACAAATGGAGGGAAAAGTTTCAAATTCCATTTCAAAACAGGAATGTGGAGAAAATAATAATCTTGCTTTGTAGTTTGATAAGGGTTAAGTGTAGAAAAATCCAGGTCTATCTCTATTTCTTTTAGGGGCTTAGGCTGAGCCTGGTAACCTCCTCTCCTACTGTCGAGTGCAAGATAAGCACATTAAGACAGGAATCAAGACCACTTCATATCAAACTTGCATTTGGTTACCTGATCCACTTCAGAGCACAACATAGTTGTTATTTATATGCCTCTTACCTAATGTAAAGTAGGATAAGTACTGGACAAAGAGAGATATGTGTATCATACATAACTACAAAGCTCTCTTTCTTTCATACCAGGAAGGAATAGAGGTGAGCAGCAATACCTACTCTTACTTGTCAGTCAAATACAAATAGTATATGAGTATCTGAAAAATTGATAGAGTAAGTACATGGCAATAGTACTGGAATATCTCAGATTTTAATAAAGTCTTTCTCCTTACTGGTTTTAACAGCATCATATTGCACTTTTAGAGAAGGAAGTGTGCCCAATTCAAACTCAGGTGAGTTTTTTTGGGTTTTTATTATTTTTTTTTGTTTGTTTTGTTTTTTTTTAAATCTGAAGTTAGAAGATTATTTTCGTTAAAAAAAAAAAGAAAGAAAAAAAAAAGGCAAAATCAGTAGCATAAGTATTGGAATTCCTAAATTAGTAGTTTCCTTTTCATGACCTGTGATTTGCTCACTCCTGTCTGTCCTTCTCTCCACTTGGGCTATGTGCAATCATGAAGCTACCAGTCTCTGTCTTTCTTGTCTAACTGCCAGTAGAGCAATTCTTAAAAAAGAAAAGAAACTGGACAAGGTAAGACTCCAAACAGAAACAAAAAGAAGAAAGGCAGAAGGAAAGAAATACAAGAAAACAAGTTTCCTGTTTTCCATTAGTATCTCATTCTCTCACTTCAACTATTTTTTAATCACATCCAGCCCTGTGTCTTCTTATAACTTGTCAATGAGCCTCACCCATCCAAATGTACTTTCCCCTCCTGTGGCTAAACACAGCCTGGGATAAGACAGCCCTTTTTCTTCCTCTTGAAGAAGTCTCCAAGAACAACTATATACAGAACAATTCTTTATCAATTTTCATCAAATGTACAGTGAATGGCCTTTAGAATAGACTTATCTTGCCAGAGCACTAATTCCATGGATGTCATCAGAAACGCATGGCTATTCCCACTGAAACTAGAGTGAACAGATTGCATACTACACTGGTAAGTGAATTGCTCTGAGGCAGAAACGGTTTCTCATTATGGAGATGGTGTATTCAGTGATTATTCAAAGGTCTTCCTGAACTGGTACGAAGTAAAACCACAAGTCTCCGCTGAATTTACAGCAATGACAACCAAGGCAAAAGCTTTTTTATTCTACAAGGGATAGTCCTGTGACATCTGGAAGTCCCAGGGAGTATTTTAGACCTTGTTCTTTCACACCTTCTCCAGTAGTGTATGAAGCTTTGAACAGAGGAAGCTATCGTTGGCATAGTAAAATATAGTGATGTGTCTTCTGAGAATGGACATGGGAAAACTTTTGTTTCATCTCATATCTATTGAAACAGTGCATCTGAGAACAATAAAGTTGTTTTGTACACTGTATATACAGAAAATGATGAAAAATTGTTTAATTAGCACACTACTACAGACCCCCCCCAATGAATCTTATTACCAAATTACATTGAAATTATTGCAAACTAATTTTGAAATACGAAATCATAAATCAGTTTTCTAGATCTATAGGGCCCCAAAGTCCATGAAAATTAGTGATCCCAAGTTGAAACAAAAAAGTATGCACTAAAAATTACACCCTAAACCAATGATGTGCAAATTACATGACGCTACAAGTTACTTTCCACTGATGAAACAACATGCCAAAATTTCTGAATCAGAAGTACAAAATCATGAAAGTAGAATAGGCTTCCAGTTTGGCACCTTAAAAGTAACTGATGAGTATTCTAAAATACATCATGACATAATAGACACCAGTAATAATTAAAAAAACAAAAAAACCCAAAACCCAACAAAAAAAAAAAAAAAAAAACCAAAAAAAAACCCCACCCCCCCCCCCCCCAAACCACCAATGTTCTTTTGCAGTAAATTCCTATTTTTAATGATCATGAAGTTATAAAATATACAGTGTTCTGCTGCTTATATTGCAGCATCAAATCTTTACTTGGGCTCCAGGTCAAGTTAATGAGGATAATGTACTCTTTTACTGTGAAACCCTATTTGAAAAAAATTCCAGCCTTACTTTAAGCCAAATCAATTTCTAGTTTTTTCACTGCTCTTTCCTTCTATCAAAATCGAGAAAAAAAGAAAAAGAAAAAAAAAAAACCACTCAGAATAGTACAGTTAAAAACAAAACAAAATTACATTTTCTTCCAGTCTTGTATCCCAGCAGACTGATAGAAAAAAAACCCCAAGCATAAAAATCTCTGTTTATAAACATATCCACAAAACTTAGGTTACAGTTTAAAAGTAAAAATATTTCCTCTTCATGAGATCCCAGCCAAAGCAATTTCTAAACTGGTAGGTTTTATTTCACAGCTCCAAGCAACTGGAGCTTAAGCGCCCAGAGGTTTGGTTTGTTCTTCTCCAGAGGAAAAAAGCAGTCAGCCTCACCTTGATGAAAATAAGTGAAGCTTAATTGGGAAAAACCTACCAAGTAATACGTCATTAAAAAACCAACCAACCAACCAAACAGGATCTGTTGAAAACAAATCATGCCAGAAGGGTCAAATACCTCAATGGGATAAGAACTGTGGTGAAAAAGGAAGATACCAGCTGGAATCTTTGAAATGGTTGGCCAAAGCCAGCAAGAGGCAAAGTGTCTCTAATGCACTAACTTAGTTCTTTTGGGGAATGTATTGCTAGCCTACAGCAGTCCTAAGGATCTCTGAAAATTCTTCTAGTTGATGTGCAACAGGGTATAAAAATTAAAAATTATTCTAGTGATCTTGTTCATTTCTTGTACAAAAGTTCAGGCGTCCTTAGAGGTTAATAATGGTTGTGGTATTATAGATGTGACATTTTGTCTAGAAATCTTTTTAGCTAAAAGAAAACCAGTATTGCTGGAAGCACATTGTTACAAAGAAAAGAAAGTCCAGCTGCATTTTTGTACGCTAGATCAGCAACAATTAAATTAAACAAACTAATGACTCCAATCACTTGTTTCAGAACTGTCCATTTCAACATTAATGCACAGGCACATTTATATTTTTGGCAGGTGGCAAATAAAAAGACTGTATGTAGTATGTATTAAATTTGCATATATTTCATACATACATGTATAACCTCAGGTAGTAACCAAAGTGAACCAAAGTGCCTCGTGCTTCCTGCTGGTAATGTAAGAGTTTTTCCTATGACTGGATTTAGGCAAACTATACTGTGCAGAAATTAAAGTTTCAAAAAGAAAAGATAGCTGCAGCGTGACACTAGTAAATCTCCTCAAGGATAGAATGATCAGTTAAAGTCAGATCACCTAAAGATACATACATTTCATCTAGTGGAATGACAAACTACATGTCTAAGTGGCATCTTAATTTCTTTTGGATAACAGAATTACTTTCACCAAAAACCAAGGTAATGCCTGTATTGCAGTCATTTGTATGTATCAGTCTGGGTGTACATAGATACACACACACAGAGAATCTCAAGTGAACTGAATTAACCGAATAGAATGTGGATAAGTAACCAGTGTGGGATTACGTCTTTAAGAATAAAGTGAATATATCAGGAATTTTCACCAGAAGTAGTCAAGTCTACGCAATCCTGAAGAACTAGTATATCTCTAATGTAATATGCATTTAGTCCCTCATCAAGATTAGGTTTATCTGTTTACTGCTCACTGTGACATTTAAAGGCTGTGGTTTAAAAATTCAAAGTACCAAAGTCCCAATGTGGGCACAAAGAGCACAGTTCACAATGACTCTACCAATGGTTACTCAAGAGGTTACCTGCTTCCTGATGATGATGATCTGGACAGGTACATCCCTCAGGCAGTACAAAACTGTCATCTTGGAAGGTGAAACTCATACAAGAAAGACACAGAGCTTGCTCATACATTGGCCTAAGACTCCTGCAAAGGAGTTTATGATAAGTGCAAATTTCACTGCTAAATGTGAATAGATTTCTGCAGTCTACACAAGTCAGAGACAGAAGTGGAAAAGAGATTTATTTTTAAACAAGAGTTCCGCTGAGCCACCCACCTCTCTACCAGGAATATCTCAGGAAGAAAATAAAAAACATTTATTTCCCTCAAGTTCCCAAGCAATGCAAATACACTATACATTACCACAGGGGAAGCTATAGATTCTCTACACATCTCACATACATGGTTTTAAAGCCCTGGAAAACTTTTAAGCACCACAAGAAGAATGCCACAGACGTACCAAAGCAGGAGCAGATGGCAACACTGTGACTGACATAACTGAAATTTCCTCTTTTTTTTTTTTTTAAATTAAGCACCAGCTCCTCCACTGGACAAGTAACTCTCTTTCAACACCTCATTTGGACTGTTAATATTCAGCTTGGCTTGTGTGTAGTGCACCCTTGGCCTGGGGAGGGTATATCCAGAGTAAATAAGCATTTTCTCCTCAGAAGCAGATTTCTTCTTTTCTGAAATAAAGCATCTTAGTCTCCTCTTTCCAGAGCTTCACAGATGAATTAAGGGGCCAACCTTAACACTTCAAGACAGTGGATCAAACTGGGGTATTGAGGCGTTGGCTAGTCAGAAAATTTCATATGTTCCTTAAAGGAGTAGTGGGTAAGTACCATTGGCAGACCACTGCATTCAAGAAGAATCTCTGCTCCCAGTTCAAAATCTTTCAGGACAACCTTTTCCCACAAGTAGACACAGTTCCTTGGGAGTCACAGGAAAGGAAAAGTCTTGTGGGATTTCCAAGGGCTCAGCAGCCCTTTTCCAAACATACAGTGGCTTGTTTACCTGGCAGCAGCAGAGGAAGCAGCTGTGTTGTGCTCCACTTCTCCAGTTGCCCTTCAAAAGGTGTTGTAAGTACCTCATCCTGATAATACAGACAATTATAGACTGGGGTTTTTTGTTGCTTTTTTAAACTGAAGAAAGAAGAAGGGCTCTACTGAGAAATCCCAACATGCAGAAAATTTTATTTTCAGTAGCTCAATTATAGTGTATTTTTAAAGTTCAATACATAACACGAGACTGTTACAGAAAAGACAATTCTATTATAATATATTCCCTAAAGAAGGAAAGAGAGTTAAAATCAAGGGATAAATAGCAAGAGAGAAATTCAAAAGTAATTAGAGAAGCAAGCAACGGTGCTAATCCTAGCCTTTGAGACATCTGGAGTATAAGAAGAAACTTCTTGGGTGTTTACCATTAAGTGGAATAGCATTAGGCAAATGCTCTGATTACCCCCAGAAAAGGACAGATTCAGCTCCCTGATGAGAGTACATGGACATACATCTTGCCTAGAAGGATGGGAAAGAGCGAGCAGCTTTATCTGTTCCTTCCTGAGTGTATAACTTGGCACTATGAAGAATCTTCTGCTACTTTGTTAAAATGTTTACCTCCCATAAAATGCAGATCAGGGAATGTCTTATGCTTAAGAATAGAGACAATTCTAATAACATAAAAACAATGTGAAATGTTTAAAACATTATTACTAGGTAGTATTTATTGCAAAACTCCTGAAAATACACGAAGCTAGGAGTTCTTGGAGCTGTATTACTGTAGACAAAACTGCCTGTATGGAAAAGGTATTCAGAGAAAGCTAATAAAATAGCAAGTCTCCAATTCCTTTCTTATCTTTGCTCTGTGGCTAGAGGAAAAAAGAAAGTAAGTCTGGATAATACCAAGTTAAAAATGAGGATTAAAGAAAAAGTAGCACTGCCATGCAATTGTTAGAGAAAGAAAAGGATTTTGGTGGAGCATATTTCATGCACCAGGTTCTTTTGTGAAAATCGCACACTTGACTTGATAGTACTTGATCCCACTTGTCCCAGATATCATGAAGTGGTGCCCAATACTAGAATTTTGAATAGTAAGTAGGGGACTTTTCTCTCATTCGCATTCAGATTTTGCTAGTAATAGAAATTTTAATTCATTGCTGAAATATCAAAAAGATGTAAAATGCAGCGCAGAGATTTTTTTGGTGCCTAATTGGGTATAACCTGCTAATTTTTGTGAGTTCTCTGCAGTGGCTGTAGAATCTTGCAGATGATAAACACAAGCTTGAGGCAAGGACAATAAGCAAGAAAACAAACAGAAGAAAATAGTATATCAGAAGACCCCAAAATCTTTACATTAGTGACTATGGTACTGCTGTAATAAAATTTTAGTGGAGATCTTCTTAAAACTGGAATGCTGAAGTCAGTGACTAATTCAGAACTACCACCAAAGAAAAGGTGACTTAAAGTAGAATCAATATTAGTCTTACAGACAGAGAGGGTCATGGGAAGCAATACTGGCTGGAAAACGAGTGTAAAAAACACATGCAGATAGGTCAGTGGGCCAGGCCATCAGTACTGTGAAGCAGCTTGTTCAAAGTGATGTTTAGTTTGAGACCCTGAAAGGTGAAGTGATTGCAAACAAAAGCTTTGGAATAAAAATGAATATTAAGGCAGTCTCCTGATCATGTAGCAGTGACACCAATCTGTCAGGGCTGGACCGTAAGGGCTTGCAAAGCACTCTTCAAGGTCAGGGAATGGCTGGAGCCGTGTGTCAATGGGGATCAGTGAAAGCTTGTGATTTTTGCCAGGAAAGAGAAAAAAGTGAAACACACAGATGCTGAAGGAAAGTGGACAAGACAAGAATGTCTGCCTGGCAAGCCTCCTCTTGCAAGGCAGCAACTGCTGTAAGGAGATTACGGGGGATACAGCAGGCAGGGTAAGCCTTACATAAACTAGTGCTCTCTAGAAGCAGATGTGATATACAAACTCTAAGAGACATCTAACCCTAGACCTCGATCGCTTTAAAGCAGAGAACTAGAGGTTCAAAGAGACCAACCACCCCTACCCCCACTCTCAATCTGCTACTCAGTGAAATTGTTACCAAACCTTTCTTGTGATTTGCGAGGGTATTTCAGTAATAGGTTCCTCACAAAAAGGCTACTGCCAGAAGGATAACAGTGTCTGGACAGACAACAGGTCTGTCATGTAAGAGTCAGGTTTTGTTGAAAGCAAAGAAACAGCGGAACAGACTCTTGAAGCAGCTGGAACGAAGTAATTCCGAAGCCGAAAGGCCATGGGTATCACATGACTGGCTCCACTGCTTTTACTGCTTTAAAGAGGAGAGCAACCACAAAGCCAAAATGTATGCCAAGGAAGAAGTGTCTCAGCCTGGTTGACAAAAACAGAGGATTAAACAGCTGCAAGTCAAAATTTGACAAGTTGAACCATGAATTAATATTCAATCAGATAGCAAATAGAATAAAGAAACACTAGAATGGTTTGCTAAGAAAAATGTCACACTTAGCAATGTGTGCAGCATGGTTTAAGAGTGGGATGGGTTTGGCTGCCTAAATCAGGGATCAAGCACTGGTTTTGATCCCTGGAGTATTCCTCACCCAACATCCACCTGCCACTCAAGAAGAAATCATTTTCCCATAGGTCCTGACTCACACCTGCAAGTTGCATGCTGATGTCTCATACCCTAGGGCATCTCATGCCCTACAAATCTGCCTAAAAGAAAGTCTAAGTTATGGGAGGAAATATCTGTTTATGTTTCACGATGACTGATCTTTCAAACTAACAACCTATAAAGCTATAAAACCCTTTTAGCTTCTTCTGAGAAGGCAGCAATTTCTGTTATTCTCAACACATACTGAGCACTTTATAGATTGAGCACAGGACTTTCGTGAGACAAGAAGCCTTTTCTTTTCTACACTATGTAAAATCTACTTTTTCTGCCCTTCTCTGTAGCATTTAAGTTCAGCAGTGGAAGAACTGCATTATGTGGATCACAGCCCTGTGACATTACAAAAATCCTTACAGCTGCCAGACTAGTTCAGTTGACTCATGCTCAGAGCCACTCTGATCTGGGGGTATGAAGGAATTCTACATTTAGTGAAAAACACACTAGCTTTTTTTGCCTTCTCTTTGTACAACAAGAAGTAATTTACCTGCTCAAAGGATCTGGTGTATCTTACCATATCGATTCCTTGCCAGTGTAAGGACCCTCAGGCATTGGTAGCACTTCTGTTCTTTGCTCATGACAGTTTCTAACCTGAGGAATGATTTTTTTTCTTTCTTCTCTCTCCCCCAATTCCCCACCTTTTTTTTTTCTTTTTTTAACTTTAACTGAAGTCTTTGTGCCTGTTCTAAAGCACACAGACATAACATACGACCTGTGGTATCTAAGAAGTCAGACATGCCCCAACTACAGCTCTGTGAAGCATCAAGATGTTTTAAACTTTTATTACCAAGTCATTGTGGAGACAGATCCCTAGCATCCATTTTCTTATTTGGAGAACATCAATATTTTAAAGGGGGCAGAGGGATATATTAAAAATTTAGATTCTAGAACACCATTTTTCAGGATACCAGAAGTTCCCAGTCTTTATTGCTTCTGTAAATGAATGCCTGTCTTGGGTGGGGGAGGGAGGAGGTTTGGGCTGTAATTTTGCTGTTACGCTAATATAATGTCCACTTACCCAATAATTACATCACACACAGACCTCAGCATTAACAGAAGCTCATCATTACCTGGGAAAAGTGAATCTGGAATATTTCAAAACATCTAAAGAAATGAACAGATATTTGAAGCTGCTGCATATGATGAATCAAATTTACTTGACAAGACAAAATGCCCCATAGGTGAAAACAAATTTTCAGTGCAAGGCTCATCACAGACTGACCACAACTCTAACAAACCCTTTTCCATTCTTAAGTTCTTAAAATTTGATTTCTTCACTATCTTTATTTTTATAAATTTTACTGTTCTGCATTTATGACAGATGAGAGTAGAGTTTTGTAGACATTCATTAGCAGCTACATTTTAGAGAAGTGTTACATTAAGAGAAATTTACAGAGCATGGAAAAGAATGACCAATAACTATTCCAACTTCTCCTGTATATCTTCTGCTGAAAGCTCGCTGGCATGTGTTGGTGTGATCTGATCCAAACCCAACTACCTAATTTCTGAATTTTTCTGAAGAAAAAGAAGTTAAATTAAGTGTGCATATTTACTTAGGAGTCAGGATTAATATACACTATTGATTTACTGTACTTTGCAGCTTAAGGCATTTTTAATGTCTTGAAAGTTTAAAACAAAATTCTGTGTACTGAATGACTCATGCAAATATCTCATTAGAATCTAATTTCTAAGCTACTCAAATGTAAAAGACTAAACTAGTACTATGCTACTCCTATTGACACCTTCATTCTTCAAAACAAGTAATGCAGAAGCATTTCCAATCAACCAGCCTGGTGTCCCAGTATCACAATCCCTCACAGAAGATAAGGAGCTCAGCACATTGATAGAAAACACACTTTTGCTAACCACAGTCACAGAATTATGGACGTTTTCCACTACACCATCAACACTTTAATTGCAGGTCCCAGGCCTACATTTCTTGGCAGTCTACAATGTAAAAGACAAGCACAGCTAATGCTGTTGGAGATGCTGTGGGCTTAGTTACCTACATGACTTTCCATCAGAAATGGTGGAAATGGGGAAAGTTAGGAGAAAAGGAATAGCTGGAGAAGCAAAGCAAGGAAGGACAATGCATCTCCTTTCCACACTCAGGCATAACAGTGACTCACAGGCAGTCACTGAGCAAAGAGAAGTCATAGAGGAGAACTGGAGGAAGGACACAGAGATGGCTGTATGGCTCTGTTAGAATGATTTTTCCCTTATACACAAGGATTGACAAGGAAAAAAAGTAAAAGTATATTTATGAATGAGGTGGCTGAGGAACAGTAAATCCTGTGAACAGAGGGGGAACCTTAAGTGAAAAGTGGGCTTTACAAGGAGAACATTTGAGTAAAGGCAAATTGCTCTTATAGCTTCATGTTTAAGTCTCAGGAATGAGAGAAGATAAAAGCTAATGCAGGCATCGGAGTCAAGGTGATGATGTTCATATAGTAGGAAATGGAATATATTAACGTGTCCTACCGAAGTTGAAGCATGAAATGTCGAGAACCTGTCTGAGTTCTGATGAAAGAAAGAAATTCAAATCTAGCACAACAGTAGTGCCACATTCTCTTATGTACATAGAATCACAGAACAGTTAGGGTTGGAAAGGACCTTAAGATCATTTAGTTCCAATCCCCCTGCCATAAGCAGGGACACCACACACTAAACTATGTCGTCCAAGGCTCTGTCCAACTTGGCCTTGAACACCGCCAGGGTTGGAGCATTCACAACTTCCTTGGGCAACCTATTCCAGTGCCTCACCACCCTCACTGTAAAGAACTTCTTCCTTATATTTAATCTAAACTTCCCCTGTTTAAGTTTAAAGCCCCTTGTCCTACCATTAGAGTCCCTAACGAAGAGTCCCTCCACAGCATCCTTGTAGGCCCCCTTCAGATATTGGAAGGCTGCTATGAGGTCTCCACGCAGCCTTCTCTTCTCCAGGCTGAACAGCCCCAACTTTCTCAGCCTATCTTCATACGGAGAAAGGTGAAAACTAATGACCGCACTGGAGGTAAGAGTGACTACAAAGACAAGTGTCATCTGCAGCGACAGATATTCAAAGAAGCAGCATTTCAGGTAGATTTTTCCAGGCTTAATGATGTATTTTTTTAGCTACTGATGATTATTCAGATTAGAATCATTTTCCTAGCTCCAGGGAACCCTAGAGCAACTGAGATTTCCCCTTCTTCAGTTCCCCGAAGTCACATTTTGAAACCCTCTGTTCTGCAGTATGAGTGGGACTGAAGAGATTTACAACAGTCGTAAAGGCAACTTTAAAAGGACATTTTACATGTGAACTGTGATAGTTCAGAGACACTTGTTATGCCTACAGTATTGCTTCCAGCAAAAAAAAGAAATAAACTTGTTTGTGGATGAAACTGTAGGTGGGAAGTACAAAAGTGTGAAGAATCACAAAAGGAAGAGTGTCTACTGAAATGGGTAAAACCAGTGATGTGATTAATTGGGTGTGGTAGTTCATAGCTGAAACAAATGCTGAGGTATCCTGGACAAACTGAACAACCAACATAGGGAAACACATGTGTTTAACAAAGTATCAGTGCTGTAGAATGCCTTGAAAATGGGTTGATTGTTTGCAGAAAACATCAAGCAATATTATCGAAAACCTCTGCTCTCCTTCAGATTTCATAGTGATATATAAACTCTGAATGATTTAGCAAGCAAAAATAGATAAAACACTTTCTTTGTCAAACCACATGAATTTATATCTACGTTCACACTTAGTCTGAAGGAATGCCAACGCCGTAAAAACAGCAAAAATATCAAGAGACTTAGATTTTTTCTTAAGAGTACATTTGTTCTGTGGACAATAAAAATTGAGACTGAATAGGATATGAAGTTTCTTTCATAGACTTAGAAAATTAGTTTATGTAGCTTTATGGCTGCCGGCATTGAAGGCATGTTGCACTGTAAGACAGACGAAAAATGCAGAGTGCTCACACATTGGTTCACCCATCATTTTAGCAGGGTAAAGGTCAACTGAAAGGTTAGGAAACCAACGCTAAGTTAAATTAAGTGTGACTTCAAAATGCAATTGTCATAAGTGATGCAGACAGGTGACACATACTACCTCATTAACTTTATTCCTTTTGAAATCAAAGGATGACTAGTATTTATTTCCTTTTACATGTTTAGTTATGAAACAAATGAAAAAGAATGGGATAAAAGATTGCTCTGACTTGAGCTAGTTAGCTGCTGGTTGCCTTTAGCTGTGAGATACGTGTTTACCTCCTGCAAACCGTATAACATCTGATGATTAATATTCTCCCTCATCTTTCAATTTGATTTTACTTCTGTAATCACAGAAATGAGCTGCAAAGTTTACAGAAATACAAGCTATTAATTTCCAGTGCCTGTATGATAAGAGGTCTGACTACAGATAACTAAGGTGTAGTATTGTTTTCCTGTTCTGGCTGGTACTACTGACGAAAAATAAACTTTAAAAGACACATAAGGATTACGGCAGGACTACTACATATCAGCTCTGTGGTCAGTGGCCAGAGAAGGCTCTGCCATCCAGTAAAATTCAAAACTAACATCCGTTTTTTCTTGTTATATCATAAGGAGTTGATATTGCGATACAATATGTGCACAACGATTATACGGCACAAGCTTAAATACATCAAGTATTAAAATATGATGTGAATGGATTAGAAATTGGTGGAATTGTCTCATCTCAATAGCAGGGCCCTCTCCACAGAGCTATCTACTAGAAGGTGGCAATCCCTTTAGATGGGACACTTTCATGATGTTAGGTGCAGGCAGTAAAACTCTGAATAAAGCAATCGTTACTGTCATTGAAGAATATTATCTTGGATATTAACCAATTACATAAATACTTACATCTCTTCACCTTCCAGAAACTCTTTTAAACCTAGTTAATATTTATCTTTAGAAAATTTAGGGAAATATCTCAGAAGACAATGGTTGTTAGAAGGAAAGCACAAACAAGTCCAGTGGGACCTCTGAATACAGCAATTGGAAGCAGTGAGGTTGATTAGGAAGAGTGTGTGGTGTCCCTGGTCACGGCAGGGGGGTTGGAACTAGATGATATTAAGGTCCTTTCCAACCCTAACTATTCTATGATTCTGTGATTCTTTGTTCTCTGTAATGAAGCTATGGGGACCAGAGCTCCTACTACTCTACAGAAGGCATTTAAGTAAGATGTGTTACACACTTTAACTAACCTTCACATAGAGGGCACAATCAGTTCCCTCTTGTTTATACTGCTTCTGCTGCCCCTTACCAATATGCCACTAAGCAGCCTGAACTCTCCAGCAGTGGATGTATCAGTGGCACTCCCACTAGGTCTTTGGTCAAAACACTCAACCATACAGCTGAAAAACATCCCCTCCTAAGCTCCCTCCCTTAAAGTAATTTGACCCTATGTCTTTTACTTTACCAGAGAGTTGCCATGTGCCAGGCTAGAGTGAATTCCTGGGGTAGAGGATATTTGTCTCACTGTCATCCCCCTAAACTAATGCTTGAATTATTTTACAAATAGTAAAAAATTAAAGCAATCGGTTGACACTGTTTTGGAAAGCAATCAGAAAGACATGAAGTTCTTAAGTTTTTCCTTGTAGCTTGGTTAAACTACAAAGTTGGGAAGAGAATAATTACTAATAAAGCTCCAAAGCTTCTCTCTTGTGGTCTCAGTCCATTTCAGTAAACACATATTTTTCTTACATCTTCCACCTATTTCAGAGACAACTACAGTTCTTTCTGTACGCTCCTCATACATTTAAAAAAATACTTACTCTTAAAACAGCATAACTATGAGAACTGCTTGCTATTGTCTGTAAAAAGAAACGTGAGTCATGCTTTGCTTCTTTTAATCAATTATGTAAACAGTTAATGTTCTTAACTGCACTGTGTTGGTAAATCTCTAAATGAGAAAATAAATGGCTTAAACTATTTTTTGTAATTTCTTATCAAGACAATTGGTTGCCATGTCTTCACATTTCCAGCAGTTTCCAAATTCAGTTTCCTACTAAAAGAAAAATACAAGTGCATGAGAGAAAGTAGGAGAGCAAATAAAGACTTTAGAGCCCAGCTGCACTGCAAAACTGAGGAGTTCACCATAGTACAGTTTTTGTACTCCGTAGTCTCCAAAGAGGAACTGAAATTTGTGTTTGTCAGACACTGAAATTCATAGTTGTCAAGGAAAGTGGAGGAAATCCACTTATTCTAATAGTGGAAGGGCCTGTTTGTACAGACAAAGCTTAGAGACTGTTTTTCTAGTCACATTCTTTATAGATCTGTCAGCACATCAGTTTTTGATTCAACAAAGCAGTTATGCTCAGGCTTTGCTTCAAAGCAACAACTAAACCAAATTCCACCAGGAAGATAGAGCCCAGCTCAAAAGTTTTTAGGCACCTAAGTTGCAGGTACTTACATGCACACTTGCAGGTACAAAAAACTATGGTGTGCTAAGACAGACATAATGGTGGCAGTAAATTACAACACAGGCTTTCCTCCTGGGGATACTCGGATTTAAATAGCAGTCACTTATGTGACTGTTTAGGCTGCATTTTGAAAGTCACAGAGATGCCTCAAAATAAATAAACCAGATTCAAAACCTAGGTTTGCTTACTATGTCAAGAAAAAGTGCATGGGCAGAGTACCTCCGGGACAAGCAGTTAATGGCTGTATCTAACAGACCAAGGTTATTAGTCATTCTACTTTATTCCATCAAGTTTATTCACATACTAAAAATAAATCCCACAGATGTCTTTCAAAGGTTGAAACATAGAAAACTAATAGATAAAGAATTTCTTTTTCAAGTGACATTTCAGATAATTATTCTTTTCAAAATCTGAAATGTCATTTAAATCCTGGTTTGAAATAACTTTTAACATGTTGTATTTAGAACAATCCCTTCACTATAGTATCTTGCAGCCCACAGTATAATTTGCATTTTCTTTATTCAGTACACAGGCCAACTTTGATGGGTTTTCCACAACCCTCTCTCTCACATACAAATAACCATGAGATACAGAACCAATGTTCAAAACCCTCACAGTTTGCACAAAAAAAAAAAATTAGTAATACATATTTATACTTATGCTGCAATTTCAATACAGATCATATTAAATAGCAACAGATTTTACATTTGTAAATATAACAGGAAAGCTACATTAGATCTGCAAACTGGAAACACAGTACATCAGCTGCAGCCAACCTTTCAAAAAATGGAAAAGACTTTTAGAAGATGGATGTAGCAGAAATTTAGACCTCTCTCTGTGCCTCTCTGCTGGAAAGAAGGGATGCGGTATCTAGAAAAAATTGAAATATTGGAAATATTTGGAAAAAAAAAAAAGAAAAATCCTTCATGAAATTGTTTTTCTGTCAGTGAAAAACAAAAACTGTTCAGAGCACCAGTGATCATATAAGCCTGTCACTGGATAAACTCTCATCTCAGTCAGGATGATGAATTCTTTTCTTTCTCATCTTTCAGCTGCTTCTTGGTAAACAATTTGAAATTCCAAGCACTGAACTCCCAGGCAGGGGTGATGAGGGGCAGATCCCTGCTGAGCTCTTGCCCCTGTGGATGATGCCCACCAGCATGTCTCCACAAAAGACGAGGCACTGCTTGCTGTTGCTTTGTTACAGCCTTGACTATTGATGGTCTCTCAGTCATCATCTTGTCACCAGTCTTACTGTGTTTCTTGAGAAAATAAATTTGCAGTGGCAGTAAAAAAGCAAAGAAACCTTTCACACTTGGCTCCTTCATTTTTTTTTAGGATGAGAAGCTAAGCCATTGCTACTGTTGTATTTTATTAAAACATCATTTGCAAGAGCCTGCTTTGTTGAAAGTTTAAGACAGAATGATATCACCATTATTTAATAAAGGTAAAAGAACTACTGTGCAGAGCAATGCCTGGGAAGAGAGGGAATCTGTTGACAAAGTAGTGAGAAGTAAGAGCAAAAGGGGCATAAAATACATTGAGGTTATAAGAAATTAAAAGGGAATTTAATATTACTGCATGACAAACTAAGTCTACATTTATGCAAATGATTGAAGCCTGACACTCCCCTTATGAGGAACAGCCTATACAGCAATAACCTTCAAAAAGGTCTCATGCAGGAAAGAGTCATGGCAACATACTAAACCCCACATCCTGCTCCCCATCCCATCAGCAATAGGGCAGCCAATTTGTACAGACTACTTGAGCACCTGCCAAGCAACAAAAGTCATTTTGATTTAACAAAAGGTGTCTTGTAATAAGACATCTGCAGAGAATACAAAAGTGGGCATAACTCTAATAGCCTAATATACAGCATCACTAGATTGGGAATCAATATCCTGGAGGAGATACTGTAAAACACCCTACAGAGGAGATGTTCTGTCACTGACTCTACATTCCCCCCATGGAGGTCTATGCCTTGACTAGGAAAGCAGTGATCGACTGCAGAGCTGTAACTTACTCAAACATTCTGTTTCATTCACTGGAATCCAGCTGCCCGTGTGATTAGCTTCCCCCAGCTCTAGTGACAGAGCAAGTTAAACTAGCTGAAGTGATTTGCCAAGGAGGCAAGAAAATCAAGTACTTGTATTTTGCTTCATCAAATCAAATCCCACTTGAAAAATAAGTGACCAATCACTCTGGAAAAAGCCTTAATGGAAGTTCAGCACATACTGTGGGTGAAATGAAAAGCTTGAGGAGAGGTTGTCTTGGCAACATCATTTGATTCATATTTAAAGATGAAATCACTCTCCAAAGCTAACTTAAAGACGATGACAGAGATAGGAAAGAAAAAAATAAAAGCATTCATAATGTCCTCATAGAAGAATGCACTGCCTTCTGTCAGTTGCCTGAATTCTCTTGGGACTATTTGGTAAGGTTTCCTGGCTTCATTGTAAAACACTGTTTTTGTAACAACTATTAAGACAAACAAATAAGTCTTCAGTCTAGAAAAAACACAGCATAAACTCCTCCAAGTTACTCGTCATGTGAAACAGCATGATGCCTCATTATCTAAACCTTTTTTAAATATACACATGTATAGACACATAAGCAGAAAACCATAACATTGTAGTATAGCCATGCTCTCACTGACAATTTGTTCATGTTCACACTTTACAAAACAGAGACTGAAAAAGATTTACCTTTTTTCTTTTTTTTTTTTTTTAAATGCTCTTTGTATAGTCTTTGATTTTAAGGGCCTTAAGTGACATGGGTACGTCCTTCCAGCAGTAATCACTTTGGTCAGAAATTCCGAATATTAATCACGTTTATTAAATTGCTTTGTTGCTAAAATGCTCTGCCTCTAATTTCATCAAAATTCTCCATGTTCCACCTTAGGTGAATATACAAAATACCCGATTTTGCAAACTGTTACTTTGTGTGCTTCTCTCAGGATATTGAAAACATAGCTAAACTGGAATGGCTCAAATTATTAGTCTCTTTTCCAAGTTGTTTAACACCTTTAGGGAGGAGAAGAAAAAAATAAAAGCTAGCAAAACCTATATTTCCATGTCTCTGCATTTTTTTCCCCTCTTAGTTTTTCTTTTTAATGGATGACTGTGCTCAGCCTAAAATTCCACAAGAAATCAATTCCAGAAGAAGAAAAATAATTTGTTTACAAAGTTTTGCCATGTCATTTCAATTTCCTTTATCACATGCTTCAGGAATTGTTTTTTCTTCATTTTTAATATATCTATATATTAATATAACGATAATAGTCACACATAGGCAGTAGTTTAAAAAACATCCAAATATCTTTCCCAAGCAGACACACTTCTTTACGATCTCAGAAAAGTTAGTCTTTTGTCTTCCAGTACTCTATACCTGCCACCCATTTACCATATTATTTTCTAGCCAACAGATTGCTCATTTGCTGGGCACTGTAAGGTCACCAAGCAGTGCCTCCCTGTCATCTCTGATCTGGACTGACCTGCACCACTTTCTCATGAGCTAATACCGATTTACTGATTATTACTTTTCTCTAGATCATTAGCTCCAAGTCAAGTACCTTAAGACACTCCCAGCTTCTTATAACTTGACAGCTTTTACCATTTCTATCTCATTGGCACCTTCTATATGCACAAAGTGCTTAATCACTCTTCTCTATTAGTCTCCTGAACAGCTTCTTGAGACAACTACTGCTGAAATTTGAACTGGAGTAAATTGATTGAGAAGATTGGTTTAAACATAGGCAATGTCTTTATCAGATCTTTCAGTTTGTGAATAACAGACGTTCCTTAATTCCCCTCATAATAATAATTTTTCATGCCACTACAGAGAGGTTCATTGCTCCCTCATTCCCAGGTTCCGCCAAGCACTAACGACATGCTGCTTTTCCATCAGTCAGCCCACTTGCACAAGCAACCTTTATACTGATTTCACCACTTTGACTTTAATTTCTTTTTTTTTATTAGCTATCTTACTTTTTTCAGTCCTGATTTTTAGCATTATTATGCTAACAGATGGCACAGTGAAAAGTCTAACACTTCTACAAAAGATAGTTTTTTCTTAACAGGAATGAACAGGTGGGAAGACCAGAAGGATGCAACAACTACATTTAACTGGTTGACAATAAAGGATGATCCCAAATACCTGCTGCTAATGCAGTATAAATGTCAGCTACAAAAAAGGCAAACCCAACCCCCTAACATGCCTGAAAACCTGGAGAGCAAGAGCCACTACTGCTTTAGCCACCTCTGTGATTTTGCAGGCACAGAGGCAATGTTCTTCTGTCACATACATATGGGATGGCAAAAGAGCTGCAAGGTAATTGCTTCTGACTGCCACTGAGGTGGCTCAGAGACCCTCTGGAGGATACGCTTTTCTTGGAGGATCCTTCCTTGCCCCCATTCAACCCCTCAAAGAAAGCTCTGTCTATGTTTTCCAGGACTGTGTTCCCAGAGGGAGTCTGGATTAGCAGCTAATTTATGGAATTATTTTATAAAGACTTTTCCAATCGCTTTTGCCTAAAATTGTTTAGCATTAGCTCTATGGAGCTCTCCTACATTGCAGGCTTTCCATGGCAAATTAATATAGGACTGTGTATGAACTATTCCCCACAAGCTTTATCTGTGCTTAAGGTAAGTGATGAAGTGGAACAGATAATTGCCTATCTCAATACCAACAGCAATTAGGGGATTTGGGGCCAAAACAGTTCTTACTTGGAGAATAGAAAAGACTGGGTTAAAAAATGGTTGGGAAGTTTGCAAAGAAAGAATCATTTCCAAAGAAAAGTCTTTGTTAATATATTACAGAGTCACCAATACTATTTGTAGGTATAGGAACATGAAGCATACCTAGGTAAGCAGGAAAAAAAATTGGTTTTTCCTTGTCTTGCCTCATAAATGTAGATACTACATTAAATTCACTTATTTCATACTTATCATGTCTTTACAGAAGAGACTATATCTATTGGTAATTTTTCTTGATAATTTAAACCCGTAGTATGCTTCCACCATTCAGGCTGGTCACTAGGCAATCCTCACTGACTCCTAGTTGTCGCTGCAGGCATGGTCCCAGCCATGCGAAGCAGGGTAGGATTCCATCCCATGGCCCTTGCCTCTCCTTTGCAGTAAACCAAAAGAGAAAAGTTATGTGAAAGGAAGGGTTCAGGACCAGAGTTTCTCAGGCATTCAGCTGTTTAAGGTTACAGATGTGCCCCACAGGACTCTCAAAATACTCTACCCAAGCTACAAACTAATGGGACTTCAGTACCTGGCCCACAAAATTGCATCAGGCATCCCGCTTCATAGTTCAACACCTTCATAGCAGAGCTTAGTAAAATGTGGAACTTTCATCCCATTTAATTTTTGGTTTTAACTTGTTGCAATGAACAGCTCATTATTTGGACATCAGTATGAAAAATATTCTGTTCTAATATTTTCCATTCAAAGAATGGCTTCCATTTCTCCATTAACCTTCCCTCTGGGTTCACTGAAGTGGATCAGAAGCGCCTGTGTCAGCCCCATGCTGCACTGCATTGCCCTGGGCTAGTGTTGTTTCCCCATAGCGCTACCACATGAACAGAAGCCTTAATTTTCCTCTCTGGACTAGGCATCACTTTCCAGGATGCAGTGTGAAGTTCAGCTCAAGGGAAGAATCACACAGCACAAGAAGAGAGGGATTTGCAGAGAGCTTGGCTTAGGGGAGCTGAACTGAAGGATTGGTGCTAACAGAAATGCTGCTCAATTGATATGAGAGGAAATGTTTATGTTCTTTGCAGACTCAGAACTGAAATATTGGAATTGTGTTTTAAAAAAAACCATGCCAGAATACTCATATATTTAGGTGATAAAAGAGACCATCATGGAAAAAAATCCATTTTCTTGACAGAAGCTACAGTTTTGCGGGAAGTTCTTCTTTCATGAGAAAACTGTTCGAACAAAAATTCCCAGCCAGCCTCAGAAGACCTTTGAAAACTGGTCCCTGTTATCCAAGGGTACATTATTCTGCCATCAGAGCTTTCCAAGCCCTTTAAGGGCAGAAGAAACCCAAATACATCCCTCTAATCAATGGTGTAGAACTCAATCCAGTGGACAAGAACATATACCTCATCCTCTCGCCAGTTTTCCTTCTATAAACAGAAGAAAACTGTGATTAAGTCTAGACAGGTTAAGTGGAATCCACTCTCCAAACTCTTCTTTTGAAGCCTACATTAATCATCAGGCTTTCTCATTAACTTTGGTAGAATGGTAACATCATACACAGTTATGAAACAACAAGTAATGATGCTGGACTCTCTACTTAGGCTCTCTGATACTCTCCTAAGGTTAGAAATGTGATTCAGAAGCAGCTCTCAAGTTACCGTCACTCTCAATCACATAAATTTTACTGCACATACTGCTCATTTGAAATACCACAACAGCTGTGCATTACAAGAATTAGGAAAGACTTCTGGACTGAATTTAGAGCATTTAAAAGAACTGCCAATTTTATTTCCTGAAATAAAAATACTTAGCTTGCTCAAAATGTGAGTGAAAGGTCTTTAAATAAAGAAATAAAGTAGACAAACAATTTACCAAATTACAAACTTTGGTGACCAAATCTTTTGTTTCACACCTGCTAAATTTCCTAATAATGACAACATTCTGTATCTATGTACAAGTTTGAATCATACAGAGCATAAAACTTTCTAAGTTAGCATATGAGAGGAGAAGTGTAAACCAAACAGTACATCACCACCCAAGGTACGTAGTCACCATCTTTCTATGAATAACTGAAGGGGGTTTATAAATTGTTTTTTAGGTAGTTGGACAAGATGAACATTGCGGGTCCGTTCCTACTGAACTATTTTATTCTATTCTGATTTCTCTCTCATTCATGTTCACCCTTTTCTTCTTCTGAATGGTCACTGGAATTTTTAAAAGAAATTACACATCTGAAACAGATTTTGAACATAGAAATTGCACTCAATTATCCTAGCAGGAAATTACTGAAGCAACGACAAACACCTGACACAACTGCAAATTTCCCATATTGTATTCAACCTGCAAACAGGTAAAAAACCTTGTGAGTAAAACCAAAGCCACAGTAATATTCTTACTAACACTCTTTAAGCAGGAAAATGAGACTAGATTTCACCTAATTAATTTATTATGTCTTATGCATCTTAAAATACAAGTGATATTTTAGTTTCATAGCCTACCTCCCTGAACAAAGAATTAATCATTAACATAAGGTATGGAAGTTCAGTTTAAACTTATCTATGCTCCCATCGAAGCAGATTATTAAAAGTAAAAATAACTACTGCTGGACAGATTAAAACACTGGCCTCATTCTGAGTGAAGTATCTTTCCATATATCACCTGGATTTGAAACTGAAAAAGGGCAATGTCTATACAACTTTACTACAAATTAATAAAGAGATGAAGTGGTAGTTTGTCAACAATTTTACAAATATATATAAAATATGGTGCAGAGATATTTTATAGGAAAATGAACAGGGTATGTTTTTATATACTTCAGCTTTATGATTTACTGGATACCTGCTCGGTGTAAGCACAAAATAAAGGAAAAGGATGTTTCCACTTTAGCAGACTCATGAAGCCAAAATGTATGATAATAAACTGATCTCTGAAATTCTAGTAAATTTTTGCTTGACAAGTAGGTGCAAATATTTTTTATTTTGTAGGTATTTTATGCAGCCTATTAAACTAAAATATATTTTAGATGGCTTAGAATCAACATTTGAAAAAAGATTCCAGACGTATATAACACAGAAATCAGGGAAGCTTTGCTCTCATTTCTATGCATTGCTGGAGTTTAGTGGGTAAGCTGCTGCTGCTTATAGGTAATCATATGTTTAGCAACACTAGCACATAAGGTCAGCAGTTGGGCTGCTAAGGAAATTGTCATACGTAATCTAGCTACATGTTAGGAGCTATTAACCAAATAATTTAAGATACAAGCTATGGAATCACCCAAAATCTGGCAAAAAGGAACGTGAAAGACAGGAATCCTGACATCAGCCATCACCCAGTGCAGAGAGGACAAGAAAGCAACCTAACTGCCCTTGAAAAGCAATTGTTTAGGTAATTATGTATTAGCTGCAGAAATGTCATACACATTCTGCTAAATAAGGCCCCTCTTTCAAAGGTGAGCCATAGTCTGCTCTCCCACAAAGTTGAGCGAGTCACTCCCGAGTTCCTAACTGGGGATAACAAAACAGCAAATTTGCCTTTCTTTTCTCCCAGATCCCCTGGCTCATTCATTATAATGCAGTTCTCTTCCTGAGGACCTTCACACTTTGTTATGACTCAGTATGCAAAATTCACAGCCATATGATTCACAATGGTACTGTCTACCTCTGGAGAGTAAGAATAAAGTGGCTAGTAAGGACAGGATAAGCATGAGAAAAGCTCTATGTGTATGCGAGCATTCCTTCTCCAAAGAGGCTAACATACAAATGCAAAAAGCTCTTCTTTCTCTCCTTTCTCCATTCCTGTTGTACTCCCTACAATCACCACGCTGCTCTAGAGCTCTTCTGGAGCTCTTCCCTGTGATACAGGTATGCCTTTTGAGAAAAAAGCTTCTCTCATGAGATTCGCATCATGTGTGATTGTTTTTAATGCTGCTGAAAACTCTTGGTAACAATTCAGCATGTCTCTTATGTCTTCATCATCAAAGGGTTACAAATATTACTACAACCAGAAACCAAGTTAGGATTCCTGATTTATCTGCTTTGTACCTAAACCAAGTCTAAATGAAGATACTGGTTGAATGAAAGCACTCGGTACAGCAGACTGTAGAGAAAAACTCTCACTACTGAAGCAAAAGTAATTATTAGGAAATTATGACTTTATTGTGATCTTCCTGTTTCTTCCCAGAGTTTCATCATGTGCATGACAATTAGAACATACCTGCTTAAGATTTAAGTTGCTTATTTTAATAATTGAAATGTTTAGGGTATTTTAAAGAAAATTTATTTTCTGTCACCCAAGAAGAAGCCATAACATTAAGGGATATTGGCTTACACTCATTTCTATAATGAAATTAAGCTTTTGCAACTTGCATTTTGATTCAACTTTTACAGCTTATTTTATGGGACGTTTTGAAAGATAAGCGTGTGTTAGTTACAGAGATTTGTGTTTTGTGTTTGAAAACTCCAATTACACTTTCTAATTAAAAGCTTTAAGTAAGAAATTTTAACCCAGTACTCTATAAAAATTTTAACCCAATAGATGTAGTGACATCATTTTATTGAAGAACCAGAACCCGGTTAACTTGATGCAACTTTTGCTACAGATTGAATTTCAGCTCAGAGAATACAAAATATGTTAAGTTTTAAAAAACATGACAGTAACAAAACAAAATGAAAAACAATTTCCTATTTCAAACAGAAAAAAATACATGGCAGACACATAAAATTCTACTCTTTAGCCTTGTTATTTGCCTTTCAGGAAAAAAGAAAGCCTGCTCAAAACATTCAAACTTTTTCAATCATAGATTTTATACAGCCACTAAAGACTACTGAAAATTTTATGAAGTTCACTGAAGGGTAGAAAATGTTTTCTAGAAATACCCCTCTCATACTTTCATACAGTTGCTTCAAACAAAACTAAGGGACAGATGCAGAGAAATGTGTCTAAAGCTGTAGGCCAGGGCCAGCACCACAGCCAGTGCCTGCAAGCATAGGTACTGCTGTCTGTGAAACACATGAGCTGCCTGGTCTTGCCTCCTAACTCTCCTTATTGAAATAAATTACCCGGCTACAGGCATTCTGCCCCACAGGGAACAGCCCTGGGATCACGCAGCAGGGCCGGCTGCTGCATCAGTGCAAAGGGTTCACTTGAAAACCTCAGGAAGTTGGGAGGAGGGTTTTGGGGAGGGTGAAGGACAGTGCATAACTTCTTGCTCTTTCCTTTTTTTCAAGCTTCTCCATCGGTCTTGCTAGCTTTTATTCCGTCTACCACACCTCACCCCCCAGTACTTTTAGGAATGCAGTGCAATATTAGATGGGAAAACCAAATCGCAGAGCTGAAGCACCTACAGGCCGTGGATTCAAATACTGCATACCCTCGACATTACAGGATTGTACTCATGAAGATGATTGCCAAATTAAATAACACCAAATGACTGCAACTCCAACTAGTGCAAGGATCTTAACAGTAGAACCAAAATACCATAGCCCAACTGGACAGTTAAGTAATCAGAAAGTACTTGTAGTCCTCCTTGCAAAACACCACTTAGGATAAAACACCTGCTGACACGTCTGCCGCAAATTTTTCAGCTCTGTCAAGCCTTTTTGACCATAGCTTCTAGAGAGCTTTTTTATTGGTGTTTTTTTATGAAGTGGACTGGCATTTTTTGGAACCTTCCTAAGCACACCAGATACATTTCTCATTTACAATCAGATGATGTTATTTGCTTTAACCAAAGTTCATTAGCCCATCTAAAACAGGATACTGGCTGAATGGCCAGCACCAGACACTTCAGAGGAACCAGACACTTCAGAGGAACCTCAAAGCATTTCCACAAGGCAGTGAAACAATGAGCAATGCAATAAAATCTCCTTTCTAAAACTCTTAAAAAAAAGTTTTCAGGAATGCATTCCAATGATTATATGAAACTTCCTTTACTAATTAATATAGTTGATGCTCACATAAGCTGCTTAGATATTTATGAAGGTAATATAAGCAGAACATTATCCAGACATGATATTTTCATGAAGTCTTCTATGTTTCTGATCCTCCTGAGTCTTCTCAACATTTTATATTATAAGGAGCAAATGTCTGAAAACAGGAGGTTTCCTTACAAACCATGGCACTAAACCACTAAGATTCTTCCAAATATTTTGAGCATTTTAGGCTTAGCTTTTTAGTTGTAGTGTTGTCACACTGGGTATATAATGAGATATTCTGTCTATCATTAGGAATAAGCAGACTTAAAAATAAAATCTCACTAACCTTTTAGTCTCAGTGAAATCTTGAAACAGCTAAAAGTATGTGGTGGGGGAAAATAAGTAATTTCATTCTGAACAGATGTTAGGTCTCATGTTTAAATGAGTATCTCTTCTTCCTGTTGTAATAGGAGAAAGAGCAAATGCAAGGGTCCCTTCTTGGCTTCACAATAACAAATGATAGAGACCTTCTCATATCTGTTCTTATTTACTGCTTCTCCACAGTGAACAGTATCAATATATGTACTCTTTCATAAAAAAGTTTTTCCACATCCCTAATCTGCTTGTTATCCCTCCCTGGTCACTGTGCTTTAATGTAGAAGGAAACCTCATTATGAGATCCAAATCTAAATGAAATAACTTGGGAGTACACATTTTTATACTATGACAGCAGACACTTGCCTAGCTTACAGAGGGATATATTGAGCTTTTTAGTTTCTACATAACAAATGGGTATTTTTTAGAGATAATTTAGTTCAGCATTACCAGATTAGGCACTTTAGGCAGGGCTATAAAGGCTATCAGAAAAGCAATGGCTGAATGTCAAAAATCCGTGGCATCATCCTCAGTCTAAAGCAGTCAGCAGGGAAACCTGGCTATGGCATACTTTGCCTCCACCCCAAAATTTGCCTAGCTATTCAGGGCAAAAAGGTGCTAAAAACAAATAAATAAATCCAAGTCTCAATTTGGTGTCTTTCTGGACAAAATGTTATGAAGCAATATGAGGCAGTTCTCATTTGATCTTCTCTGCTTCATTTGTTCACATCCAGAACTGTCCTAAACAAGCTGATGCATAAACATGAAAATTCACAGAGGAAATGACTGGCACAGATGCATCAACCTGCAAATGCCTCCATCTGGGGAAAATACAGAGGATTTTCAGTGCTAGTTTGAGGAATATACAGATTAGAAAGGAATGGTTCTAAGGTCATTGATCATTGCAGCAGAAGAGGGAGAAGAAAATTGACATTTTGTGTAACTAAGAGTTTTCAAGGACTATTTTGCCATAAGGCAGTTTAGCCCATTTGTGAGATAAGGATAGTCTCTTGCCTTTGAAAAACCTCCTGCTGATAAAACCAAGAGCTGAAATCAAGGGGCTTAAGAACATGTTGAACTGCTTTATTGAGTAGGGACAGATTTGTGTGTGTGCCTAAATGCTTCACAAAACATTTGTTACCATTGACAGGGACTGAAGATTGCATAAGTAATAAATAAAGTTCTCAAAATATCCACTTAGAAACATCCATGTAATACACCGTGTTTATCAGTGAAAATATTCCACATCGGCTCTACCAACACAGTTCCTTACATTTCAAGAACCAAACCCAATTCACAGAACTGGAAGAAGGTACAGTCATCCTTAAGTCATATCCTGCCTTTTTCAAGATACCTATTTGTTTTTTTGATCCCACCCCTCTGCTACCACTGGGTGAAAGGAGGCAGATGCTAGGTCATTTGGGACTTTAGCAGGAAATTCATCATCATTCAAGTGCGCTACTTCTTAACCATATCAACAAGATGGTTTCTATAGCTAAATATAACTGCAGGGGCCATGACCCAACATGGTACGGTGTTTCTGAACTTGAAGCTTAACCCTCAGTATGCTATCATCCCTCCTGCCAGTTGTTTAGACAACACAAAAATTTTAGACATTGGGATCATGAATGATACGTCCCACTTAATTACATTTTATCTGCTTTAAGCTTTTCATGACCTTATGTGCTATTATGATTTCTTTGTTTTCTTTTAAAGAAAACCAAGAAAGCTCTGTATGAACAGTATCTTCATTTAGACAGAGATTACCCACTCTGGATTTGTAAAAAGACCAGAAGATAAATATTAATAAGATTAGTCTTTACAGGGGAATTAAAAGGACCTATGAATAATGTTGCTCTGTGTAATTTAACACACAGATCTATCACACTATTAAGTGAATCTGAGTACGTCTGATTTGCGAAACTGAAGAAAGTGAAATAATCAAACTGATTAATGAATGAAGTTGGGCAAAATCATCTGTTCCTAGTTTCTTGTTCTGTTATATTGAAGTCTGACATCTCCAGTACTGAAGTGCACAGCTGCCTCCTGCTCCTGCTACAAACATTTCAACCATGTTTACCCATTTTAAAATGAACATAATGTAATACCACCAAAGAAAGTAATCTATGTAAAGGGCCAGGTCGAAATGCAGCCAGAGTACTCCATTCAGTTCAGTGGAGTTAAGTCACAGGACTTTTATTTTTTTTTTCTTGTGTAGCTCAAGGTGCTTCAGAAGGGTTATGTATGACTCTTTAGCATAGCCATTACAGGACAGGCCAATGATAATGGTACCTGCAAATGAACTCTTCAGAGCAGATACTCCCTGGATCACACCGGCTCAGGCATTAAACGTGTAAATCCATGCTAGCAGTAAAACAGACCACCATGTATCCCTAGAAAACTGAGTGTCTTAAAAGAAGAGGACATTTATGTTCTTTACAAAGTATTGACTGTTCCAGGCAACAATTAAAGTGTGCAAGCCTACAGCAGCAAGGAAAATAAAAATTTTCCATTATCTTCATAATGAATTTAATTTCCTGAACTTGGTTTGTATTTTATTTAATTTACTGAAAAGCAGAGTCTTCAGTGATGTAATCTTACTGCTTCTAAAACTGAAGGAGTTACACCAGTTACGCCATACTATTTACTACAGGTTATTTATTAAGTGTTTCCCATTCATGGAATTTATTTTCTGCATGAAAGCAAATGAAAATGTAAACCTCGAGGGAAGGAAACAAAAGGAAAAATGTTACCATGTTACTCATAGTAACAAGATGGTCTTTAAGCTAGGACAGAGCACTCACATAATAATTTTCCCTCTAAAAGGATGGATTCACCCTCACACACTTTTGGCATTTCTTCTGATTTGGAACTCCTGTAAACAGGTCACCCCTTCAGCATGTTCACGAACTGAACAATTGGAGACTCCAGAAAATGGCAAGCATCTACCCACAATTGTCATCGTTATTAGCAGGGACTCACTCTTTTCCATGTGATAGGTACTGTTTACTCAATACACACATTCATACCTTGACATATCAGTGTCTCATAAGTACATACATTTTATGTCATTCTTAGTAAGTACATACATTCTATCTCATTCTTTGATGTAGCATGTATGGACGCTGGCCTCTATTTTTCCTATTACCTACAGAAATTCCAATTAAGAAAGTCTCATAGGAGCTCATTTTACATAAGATTTAATGTAACAGAAAAAAGATAGTTAAATATAGATGATATAGGTGTAGATACAGATATAGATATAGATATAGATAAACATACACACAATTTCTTTTTCCCAAATCGGATCTTTGGTTTTCAAAGGCCTCTACAAAGGCACAGAAGACATCCTGCTTTGAGAGAAGTCTACTTCAAATGACACTGTTGTCTGTCTGTAGCAGACTTGCCTGGCTTGTTACAGGTAGGTATTGAATGAGTAAGATGAGGCCAAGAAGGAAAATGGTGTCTTGCTGTGAAGGCAGTTGCTGAATGATGAAAACAGCAGGGGTGGAGGAAGGATTCAAAGATCCTTTTACAAATGAAACTTCACTTAAAACCACAGAGTTTTTAGTGATACAGGTGCTGAAATGGTAAGTGGGCTTCTGCACAAACGAGTCTTTGCTCCTGCAGAGTTTATTTAAAATATTTAACAGTAACTTTCACTAAATTATCCTGGAGACTCTACTGTATTATTATTTTTCCCGTATGCTTTGCATATCAGAAAATTAAATTCATTAAGCACTTCCATTTCATAATTGCTTAGTATCCTAATTTAGTAATCTACAAACATCTATGAAGAGTACTATAATCTCAGAATACAGCTAATAGTGTTTGAATATTTTAGTAAGAGACCACTTTCAGCTAATAACAGTCACAGTTTAGAGTAATGCTGGTCACTTTTCCTGTCCTATGCACTCAACAAGATGCTAGAAAAAAAGAAATAGCAGTGAAAACCAGCTGTCACATGTATAACTGAGTAGTTCTGCAGTGCGCTGATCTTCTAAATTATATACAGGAGCTGTCTATATTATTCGCTAAAAGGATCTGGGTGTACAGGTGGTTGCTCTGAGACTGCAGGAAACTCTTGTTATTTGATCAATAATGCTGAGGCTGAAGAGAAGAAGAGGAAGGCAGGAGGCTGGTCACACTGGTCATGACATAAACCGTAGCTATCTAGACTGTCTTTTTTCCTCTTTTCACTCAAAGCAGACAACTTCTTTCTCACATTCTTATAGAATGCCTTATATAAAGTTCTTCAAAAAAGTCTAGTCATCACATAAGAATTTAAGCTTTTTGGGATACATACCATGTTTTCTCATTTACTTAAGCTTTGTTGAGTGCTGGCTCAATAAGGCTTAGATCCTTACTGATATCTTTGAATGTCACAGCAGTACAGAAAGTACAAATGTAGTCACTACATAAACATTAAACATGCAAGTAAAAAAACATTAAGCATGCAAGTAAAAGAATGACCCTGGCAATGAAGCCGTATTAGCTATCAGCAGAGATGGGGAAAACCTACTACTCAAGTTGAAAATGTTCAACAGTATCCCAACAGTTGATGGATCCACAAAAGATTAAAAACTAAACAGAATGGAACAGATGCAGCAAAACATTGAAATAGATTCTCCAGAAGTAGGAACTGGAGAGAAAGAATTGTACCATTACTCTGGAATTAATGCCAGTAGTGAAACTGAAGGAAGGTGAATCTCCCTTATTGAAAGTATTGTTTACAAGCTCCGAGGAAACATGCTCTTTTGTTCTTCATGCTCCTGGGAAAAGGTAAAATACTGATTTCTGGGGATCTGACTGAAAAGACAAGATAACTAGAAATTTTTTTTAATGAAACTTACATTTGTAATCATGGCCTTGCTGTAGTTTGCAGTGGTAGCTTCACTGGTTTGTGAAGCGTTAAGATTTCATTCAGTGAGATGAGAATCCTCACTGGTCCCTGAACAGAAATGCTCTAAACCTGGTAGAAAACCCCACAGCCCTTCTTGAAGCAGATTGATCTATCCATAGATTGGACTACTCTGAGCCTGACTGCCATGCTATGAAGAATGCACAATCAAGGACAAAAGAAGAGTGCAGAAGCTGGCTGCTGCTGCAGTCATATCCAGCCTATAGAAAGAGGATAGAGAGAGCCAAGGGTCTGACAGCCTGGCAGGGTCTGAAAGGGATCTCCTCGTGCGGTATGCTCAGGTTTCCAGCTGACATAATCTATGCTTTCTCTCCCTTCCCATTCTGGCAAAGTTTTGTTTACTTGAATACATTTATATATTGTGTGCATAAGCCTAGTGCATAAAGCAAAATCCATTCAGCAGCTTTCAACTCAAAGTTTCGGAGGACAGGGAAGCCAAGAAACAGAGGACCTCTCTGCTAACATCTACTGAAAAAGAGGAATGGTAAACAAAAAGGACAAACTGGCAGACATTAACATGCTTGTGTTCATGAGTTACCTTGCTAAGCTAGAGATATTTCTTAGTGACACAGTTATCACAGAGCAGAAAAGAGCCTGCATTTATGATAATGTATGAAATTATAACAAATAACCAACACATGCCTGGGTGAAAGCTCACCCTAAGCAAAGCCAATAGCTTCCAGCATTGGGGTGCAAAAGCAAAGAACCTAGAAAACTGAGGATGCATACTCCAAGGTATAAGCTGGGAGAAGCTCTTACAGGGTCACTGATATGCTAGGAGACTGTCTTAGCTCTCAGTGCTACATGCCCTCTTGCTAAGAGCTGAAATAAGAAATGTTGTCAGCAAGGTTATAGTTAGCTAGAGCTGCGGGTGGCAGGGAACAACAAGGTATCTGAAAAAAAGTGGGTCACCACACAAAACCCTACAGCTTAAATTAGGCAATGCTACCCAGCAAGCTTTAACAATCCCAGGCTGGAGTCAAGCATTACAACAGAGGGGGAAGAAACCAGCAAGTCCAACACTTGTTTCAGCAGATGAAAGAGCACTGAAAGCATTATACCCAAGGAATGCAGCAGTTCAAGCTACTCTACCCTCCATGTTACAATTGCACTGTTGTCCTTCAGTATAAATCTTGTTTACTGAGCTAATTTAAGCATGCAAGCATGGAAGATCAACTCATTGTCATCAGAAAGTGTGGTTAATTTTCCTCAAGTTTCTGGAAAGAGCTAAGCTAATGTGCTCAAAATGGTGACACTCAATCTGAAACAGGGTTCGGTTGCTGCACACTGAGCACTAGCAGAAAGGCCACCCTTGTGAGTACTTTCAGAGCACCCAGCCAGCATTGTTATTTTGCCAGTTTCCAGTTGAACCAAGTAATTTTCATAGTCAATGCTGAGCAGCAGAATATAAAAGACAAGACTGAGGGAAAGATGATTCATACTTTTTTTTTCCTTGAGTCGTAAACCTAACTTTTGAAATCCAGACATTCCTCAGATAGTGACATAGTGTCATAAACCTCACTGCACATTTTTAAAAGAAACCTTACAGCCTGCCTACAGAAGGATGCCACAGCTTTCATCACTGTTATCACTTCTCATCCTTTCCACTCATTTCTGCTTCACCGCTGAGGGAGCTGGTGAGTAAATTAGTTCCATTTTCAAAACCAGGCCGTGTCATTTTTCTTGACTGTATATTCCTAACAGTATTTTCATTTTGTGATAGCACTATCAATTTCAGGCCCAATACTGAAATCAGAGAAATACAGAGAATCCCTCTTTACTGAAGCCACTGAAGTAATAGAGATGTATAATCAGAATCAAGCCCATTAAATATATAAGATCAAACTTAATTTTCCCTCTGTGTCTCCTGAACACAAGGTACCAGGTGGACGATTTGGAGTGTCTAAAGAAATGCTCTGGTTCAAATGCAGCCCTGACAGAAGCAAAAATCCACTGAGTTTATGGAATACAAGAGGTCAGCTCTGTCACCAATGTGGTTTCCAATCTTCTGTTTGCAAAACCCCAGGGTTCACCTATTTCAAGGTGACTGTTATCAAGGGATTCACAAAACCTGCAAAAGATCACTGAGGAAAGCACGTAATGTTTGGGGAGAACATGTGGAAGGGTTGGTACAAATCAAAAAAAGGTCAATAATTACTGATTGATTCCATGACCTCATTTTTTTCACAATTTATGTAAAGGCAGCAGCTATAAGCAACAACTACATATAAAAAAGCATTATATTTACATATTTTAATGATTTATATATATTATATGTTTAGAGTTATATATATTTATTCTGCTATTGCTTTTTCCTTTGAGAAGAAGGCGTATTCCTAACCCATTGGAAAGCAGTGTGGTAGTCATTCAGAGCGAGATCAATTCAGGATTATTACACTACATAGCTACCATCAGTTCAGCAGTTTGATATTATAAAGCCATGCAGAGTTAAATTAATCCCTAGCCTGGGAAAAAAATGTTCAGTGCAGTCACGGACGGGCTGTATCTTGGAGATGTTGCCAAATCTTATTCCCCAAAATGCTACTCCCTCCAACTTCAGTGATTCCATGTGACTTTCCTTCAGATTCACTCAATCATATCAGGAATCAACAGTGAGTTTTCAGATCTGATACAGTTTATAGTTCAAGCATAATATGGTCAACAAATTTACTGCCAGAGGCCAATACAGAAGCAGAGATCTCCTTCCTTGCTTCTATCAAAGAAATACAGCATGAAGATATTCCCTACTGCAATGCTGTCAGGCTGGAGGTCATCAGAAGCAGCTTTTGTATGACTGTGGTATATACTGGAAGTTGTGTGTAGAAAAATAGCCAAAAAAAAAAAAAAAAAGACAAATAAAGACATAGGGCATAAAAGCACTTCTCTGTGTGTTGTTGGTTTGGTTTTTAATAAATATTTCTCAAGAGCTACACATAAACTTTCCACCACAAATGGAAAAAAAAAAAATCATTTGTATCTTCTTGCAGATAAGCAAGTCCATTAAAAAGTAAATAGAGTGAGGAGTCTGACTCTGCTTTCCTGAGTGACTGCTTTATGCCAATGATCAAAAACTAAAAAAAACCTCTCCAGCCTCCTTCAAATACTGATCATGTCTCCTCTGTCACTGACCTTGAGGATGATTCAGATCATTCTGGATGCAATCAATGCTTTTAATGCTGTCAAATGTAATGACAGCATAGCTACAGTGACGATACTTGCTGATGGGTGATGCAGGATTTGATTTGCCAAGATAGGCACATTCCTACCACACACCAGCCTGCAGTCAGAATAGGCAATATGAGCAAATTCCAGTAAGCTTTCCAAATCTCACACACAGCAAGCAATAGCATGGGACAAACTCAGTGAAACTGTTCACAAACCCAGTATAAGCCCATAGTCAAAGCTGCGTTACATAATGCAGCTGGAGGTCACAAGAGCAGCTTGCCACCCAAACCTGAAACATACATAAATTGCAAAACCCTTTTACACTATAATATCAACTGAGTCCATACACACATGAATCCCCAGTTCAGTAATTTCTCTCACTGGACCTTATGCAGGGGAGCCAAAGTTGCACCTTTGTGCACTTTATATACTTGTTTCCAAAAGGTGTTGAAATCTGACAAGTTCAAAAGTTAAAACAATCTGAAATGCACGTTTTTGTCATGCTTGATTATGACTGTCATTACATTGCCAAGAAACTTTAGTTTTAAAGCAGCATAAGCAGCACCAGTTAGAATAATTGCAAAGGTATTAGCAAGGCCACAGACAACTTCTGATAAGTAAGAAACTACTGATATTGACAAAATAGTTATGTTTGTCAGCCAAATTTAGATTTTGCATCTTGTATAATCCTGCACAATCAACATGTAAAATGACATGTGACAACCTGTAAGTCAGCGTGTGACTGATTACTGTGACATGCCAGGGTAAAGGCCAGAAAAATGTAGGCTTTTTGGAAGTGTTATGTATGCCTTAAGCCTGAACTGCCAAACTTCTTAAACCTTGGCAACATTTTTTTTTTTTGAGCCTCAAGGGTGGGTGTTCTATCATGTATATAATTTGTTAATTAGAACACTTTCATACAGTTCCCCCTTTCAAATGTATTGTGTAAAAATCATACTGTAGTGCACCTGAATATGCAACTGCTTATCATTCAGCAACATCTTTTTCAGAGCACTGTGTGGCTGTGGTTATTGACTATACAGTCAATACTAAGGAGAAAGGCTTTCCTTGAACTATTACTAAATACTTGTCTAAGTGTCAGTACAATGTTAAATGTGCCTTGAGAGGAACCACATTTAATAGGTTGTCTGTTTAAATAGTGGTTTGTATGTAATTTCATTCCTTCTGTAAAACACTGAGCTTTAGTTACAACGCAAACATTTGCTGCTTGTAACAATATTTGAAACAAATGTAAAGAATAAACTGTTGGAGAATTTCAGAAAAACAGCAAGAAGTTCTAATTAAGGCAAACTAATCAAAATTACTGTGCTTGCCTTGTTCCAAATAGTGTCTTCCCAGTGTACATAAGACAGCAGAGTCAGTCGTCTCATAGGTATGCAGCTAAAGGACAGGGATCAACCAGAACAAAGTATAATAAGGGAATTATTATTTTTTTTCACCAGAGTGTGATCAAACACTGAAGTAGGGGTTCAGAGCAGCTGAGGAATCTCCATCCTTGCAGATATTCAAAGCTCATTCTGAACAAGGTCTTGAGCAACCTGATCTACTTGAACTGCTTTGAGCAACGGTTTGTGCTAGGGACCCCCAGAAATTTCCTTCAACCTTGATTACTCTTCCATACTATGATTCTGAACATAGTTGGGAATAGGAATACAGAGAAAGAATACACCGATTCCTTTATTCCTTCTTACCAGTAGGCACCTGAAACTACTCCATAGAAATAGATTGCTTTCTTCTAGAGTAGGTTTGAGTTAAGTTGCAAAACTATTTGCTACCTCAAATACTTTTATAAAATGTACATATGTGAGAATGGGTGGATAAAAGGGACAGAACAAAGTAGCACTGAAGTAAGACTGCTTACACAAGACTGCAGCTCCCACTCAGTTGAAATCAATGAACAGAAATGAAAAATCAAAAAATGTCTTGGAGGAAAAGAATCTGGTAGTCACCTAATGACAGCAGATTGGTAGTATAAAGAAAACAGTTACAGATCACTGATAATAAAGAGAAAAACCTTTTGGATTATTTTTTTTATACATGAAAAAAAAAAAAACTAGTCCTCCTCTTAAATGACTGTGAGAGATGGACAAAAGTGTCTGAGAAACACCAACATTTTAAATTGGATTTTCAGTGTGATTTGGAACACTGTTGTCCTGATCAAGCCTGCCTAAAGACCAGCCTTGAAATATCATCAATTGCCTATGAGTAGAGAAATGCTTCTCAAGCTTTTAAAAGCCCCATGCTTTCAAAATGGGATCCAAAATCATGTGCATCTTTTAGAAGTATGTTAGGTGCTCCTGAAAGACCAAGAGAAGTAATACTTCTAGCATGACTGTTCATACTTAGATGATTTTTTAAAAAAGATAGGTGATTTGTAGAAAGAGCTAGAACTTCTGAAATTTAATAATGACAACAATAATAAGAAATACAATTAAACTGAAAGCTGATAAGGCTTTGTTAGTCCAAAAGCTACAACCCAGAGACAGGTCTAGACCTCTCTGCAGAGCCTTGTTTGTATTTTAGCTGATTAAACATTTCTTCAGTTGCTGCTAAAATCATTACATTTTATAGTATGTTGTCAGCTGGGACGAAAGCATTATTTAAGGGGATGTGAGACTAAGGATTCTTGTGGTTCATGAACCTTAGCATAAATTACAAGCCAAAGCAAACATTGTTCCATCTAATATTTTCTTGCTAGTTCCAAATACATACTCAAAACTCTCAAAACACTCAAAAATATCCTGCTATAGACACAAAACCAAACACGTGCTGTAAAGAACACAGTACAAAAGAAAAAAGACAAAATACATTCCTTGAGGATAACACTGCCTTTCCAAAGATGAAGGAAGAAGTATAGTACCTATTGACCTGGGAATGACTGGAAAAAGTAAATGAAAAGAGAAGGTAGCTTCAGCTTCATTTAAAAATCAGTGCTCTACCTTTGCTGTTTCTGGCATGGAGAAATAAGGTTTTACACCTTCTCAAAACAACAGAATGGAGACATAAGCTCAAGTCAACAGCCCATCAGAGATCTTGCTAAAATAACGACTAAAGTATGGGGGCTTTTTAGCTTAGTTTTCCTGGGACTTTCCTTCATTTTCTCTTCCAGCAATTTCTTCTTTTCCCTCTCCTCATTTGTCAGCAGACTAGAATGAATATAAGCATTAAATATTACTTGCAGACATGATGAAAATATAAATGATGCAGTTACTTTCTACAAATATGATGCCTTTCCTATGTTTTCATTAAAAAAAAAACCAACAAAAAAAACCCCAAACAAAAAACTAAAAAAAAAAAAAAACCAAAACAAACCACAAACAAAAAAAATCCACCCCCTCCCCCCCCAAAAAAAAACAAAACCAAAAAATAACAACAAATCAGTATCTGACAGCAAATGAATGAGCTGACAGACCATATGGTCCTGACAAGAGCTGGTGGCAGAGTAAAAGAAACACCTTACTCGTTAAAGTAACTCTGTCACCCTGAGTGGATTACGCTTCTTGTAAAGGTAATGTTTACTTGCTACATAAAGAATCACTGTTCACACGCTCCAAGTAAAGAACGCCACAGCCTGTCTGCCACATATACCCAGCAAGAGGCCCCAGCTCACCTGTGTTACGGGCACATGAAATAACTCTCAATATAAAAAGAAAGAAACTTTCAGCCCCAGATGAAATAATATACCTTAATCCATATACTGTACCATGTATAATCTATCTGAGAACAAACAAACAAAAAATAGCCATGGAATTGATTTTCTCCTGCTGTTGCTTCTTCAATGCTATCTTCTTTTTAGTGAGTTTTGTAACACCTCTGGAGACCTGAGCAACACATTCCTTTTCCAGCTAGACCTCTTCAGAAATCAATAACACCTATTCAAAGGATTTATAGTATAATTCTGAAAAATCCTTTCACAGTGGCTTGCATAACTTGTTAAAGAAACAGTGCAACGTTATCTTTACAAGTGCTCTTCAAAGTGGTTTTTTTTTTTTTGCTAGTAAGTCAATGAAGGGATAGCACCACAAGTAGCACACAAACGCCTAACGAACTGATGGCAGATTTTAAGATACTTTTAAGAATGACAAACAGGGAGGAAAATTCTTGTCTCTCTGCCTTTGGAAAGGTATTGCTATATAAAGGCAGAATACTACTTCATATGACTGGGAGTTACTGGATTCTTTATTATTTTAAGTTCAGCGTTGCTGTATCCAGAAGGATGAGAGAACACTCAGATTTCTGATCAATAGCTGTCATCAGCAAATTCTCAGTGTGATGCAACTGAAAGTGATTAATCTGGTAATAAAACATTTAATAATTTGCTCTGCTGAAAAATGAAACATGACCCAAGCAGAGCGAAGTCACAGTTAAGCCCCAATTAGAGCATGTAAATCATCTTTACTTCATAGGTTCTTCTGCAGCATCATGAAATTTCTTCCCCAGTTCAGAGTCGTTACTGTTCTGCCCCCTCTGACTGCTGATAATACATACAGCAACTGTTATTTAATGTTCACTGTGCAATTGAATGATTCCCATACTTAGAGCACAGTAGTTGTGCTTGTAGGTTATCTTTCAGATACATCCAGGTGACACTGCAAAACTCAAGCACAGAGGTAGGTGCAATTTCCTTATTGCTGTGAAGACAAGTGATGAAGTGCTGATTTGGGGCACAGAAACCAAAGGATACCCAATATGGACTATCTCAGAGTACTGGACAGGTGTTTCTGAACAAAATTCTTCCCTTTTTCCTTCAAACTCTTTCCTTCAGCAACCAAACATGACCAGAGTGTTCAGAGAGATCCATTTGTGAAAGTAAATTACTAAATAGCCGGACAGCAAAACCTTTGGCAAAACCAAATTTAGGGTTACCTTATCCTAATAGCATTGTGTTCTCTACTTTTAAGATTCAGACAGTGTGAGAGCATCCCAAGTTTGCCATAGTTTTGAGATGGAGCTGCCCAAATATTTCCATATACAAGTTTCTGAAAGATGACTGGAAGATAATTAAACACAGGCAAAGCCAAACTTCACTATAAAAGTTCTGGTATTTCATCTTTAAACAGAGAAACAAAGTGACCATGAAAGACAGAAAAGTAAAACTAAAGATCTGTACACAACTCTATCTGCTTATTGTGTTTCTGTTTGAAGCCAAATGAGTGATGGGGCAAGGTCTGCCCAATGGCCTTCAGTCCCAAGAAATTTCTTCCTCCTGCTGATGGGGCCAAACTATTGGTCCCACATGAGCTGCAGGCTCCCAGCATGGAGTTGTGGTTCCTTTACCTGCCACCTCCCCCTTTTGAGCAGGACCCATAGTTGGTGAACTCACTAAGGAAAGGTAAGACTTTGCTCTCTCAAAGAATTTGCATGTAATTGGGAACCAAGCAGGGAACAAAAAAAACCCCAACAACCTCCCCACTCCACAAAAAAAAACAACTGCAAACATTGCCCATCATCTCTAGTACATTTAGCAAGCATTTGGTTTAGAAAACCAAAATGCCATTACAAAATATTAGTGAAAAGAAGAAAAATCTTTCTTTGGGGAAAGAATATTTTCAAGGATAGTCACAGGCAGACTAAGAAGGCAGTATGTATGTATTTCTGAAAGTAGTTTCTTGCACCCAGTGGCAATAGTGATTTAACTTTTCTATCTTTATTGTTCCTCCCTCATCTAATTTGTTAAATTTCACTGATAGAACTAATCATTAATTCACTTCAGATCATTATCTGGAAACTATTTTAATGCAGAAAAAAACCCTTCAGGGAATTGAAAAGCACATTCTTTCAAGAGCTTCTCTAGTTATGAGAAAAGTAACAAGGATAACTCAAAGAGACCACTAGCTTGAGATGTTAAAATTAAAAATTAACAGGGTACATTCAGAAATAGACAATATATTGATCTTTGTTCAAGTATTAGCATCCAGAGAATTAAAGCGTATGAAAGTAAATCATTATCAATTCTCCTGAATTCTTAAAGAAGGAAAACTTATTAATATTCTTTGTGGCAGAAGTATTTTTAATTACATTTAATATTTTGAGACTATCCTCACATGCATTAATTCCAAAGCACTAAAAATTCATAGTGCAAAACAGTGGAAGGTGAAAATTAAAAGTAGAGAATTAGACACATAAAAAAGTGCTGAGCAACCACTGCATTCTTCTTTGTTACTCAACATATGCTAACAAAACTTACTGGCTATAGCTGTTACTGTCTGTATGAAGACTGCACAGACAAAGATGTGCGTTTTTCAGTGTCCCCATATCCTGTAGTGGATGGAACAGAAAGGTTTGTGTAGAACAGCATGGCAGGAAATAATATTGAGGAGGTGATTTTAAGGATCCTTAATACTTGCACTTGCCTTCAGAAAATAAATCTTTAAAATTCAGTATGTGTCATATTTGATGGTGTTGAAAAGGAATGAACTGTAGCAATATGTGAATAATATATATGACATGTCAAGGCTTCAATCAAAACTGGACTACTGGGTACAACACTTAGTAAAAATTCTGTATATATCCAAGAGAATTCACTCATTTGTTTCATTACCTAGTCAACAAAAATCAAGAGAATGAAAGGAGCATAAATAAATAAGAGAATAAACCACGCAAATGTCACACCAGGGAAATGCACACATCTAATCAGTAAATGAAGGCTATTTTTTTTAAAGTCACATGCAATCAGCCATAGCCACACTGAAGTTCTTTTGTTTGCACAATTTTGTTTAGGATACTTTTGCACAATGAAGTTGAAACAAGTTACTTAATAAAAATTTTCATAATCCTGGGGGTTTTTTTCCTTATTTGCTACAGAAAGGAGCAGGAAGATATAACCAATATACTGGAGTCCTGTTCTTTACAGCCAACATTACTTAAAAATACCATCTGGAGCTATAAAAGCATGTGCACATATGGACTCACTGGCTGTCAAGAAAAGCAGAGCATAGTGACCCAGTCTTTTCTGAGATAACATGATACAAAATAGGTTCTAAAATGAGCTCAAGAGATCAAGTTTATCCCCCAGCATCAGAAGGAGGGCTGAAACCTCTCAGGTGAAACTGCTAGTGATGTACATTTATCTAACCTCTTGTTAAAGGCCTCGGGGAATGAAATACCACAAATGTCACCAGAAACCTACTCTCAACCTATTCCCATGCTTCAGTAATCTCATTACTAGAAAGTAGCTATTCTCTAAATCCACCTTGCTGCTCTGCTTCCAACCCTTTACATACAGCTACTACACAGTTTCCTCTCTGTCCCACTGTTTTTACAGATGCTGCATTTCCTTAGCTTGCTTATGAGAACACATCAGGAAACAGGTGTCAGAGTTTTCACTAAAGTGAAACTACAGCATCTTACATTTACTGTTTCTTTCACAGCCACAAGGTCTATTAACTTGTCATTGTCAGTTTGACATGGCTTCTTTTTGACAAATCCACATTGGTTGCTACTTACCGCTGTATTATTTTTTAGTGCTTGCAAGGCCTGAACATTTGTTCCAGTATTTTTCTGCAAATGTAAGTCAAAGCTGGCTGCTCTGTCCTGTTGTCCTGGTTTTGGCTGGGATAAATTAATTTTCATAGTAGCTGGTATGGGGCTATGTTTTGGATTTGTTCTGAAAACTGTTGATAATTCAGGGATGGTTTAGTTACTGTTGAGCAGTGCTTACACAGAGTCAAGGCCTCTTCTGGTTCTCATCCCACACCACCAATGAATAGGCTGGGGGAGCATAAGAAGTTGGAAGGGGACACAGCCGGGACAGCTGACCCCAACTGACCCAAGGGATACTCCAGACCATATGGCATCATGCTCAGCATATAAAACTGGGGAAACAAGATGACTGAATACCTGCCTGCCCATGGGAAGTAGGGAATGTATTCTTTATTTTGCTTTGCTTGTACGTGTGATTTTTGCTTTCCCTATTAAACCATGTTTACCACACTTCTGATTGTCTCTACAATCCCACTGAGGGGGGAGGGCTTTATTCTTTTTTTCTTCTCCTTTTTTCTGTGGTAGAGTTCACGCTGGCTTTCTTAAGAGCCTAATTCTAAAATATGGTAACAAAAATAAAAAAAAGCAAAATAACAAAACCTAAAAATATCAGCTGCAACCCCCAGCTACCTGCATTTCCTTTAAACAATTATTTTTTAAAGTGTATGTCGGCAAGCACCCCTGCTTGCCTACTATGCAAGCAATCTGGATTAATATTTAAACTACATTAAACTGCAAGATAAAACATCTCTAAGATATCATCTTCTTATGAGGGAAGATGAATTTCTTTCTGCATTTATGTTAACATTCATCACAGACAGCAACATGCCATTAGCTCCAATTATACATAACAAACACAGAAATACAGCATTTTATAGTCTATTACTCCTCTCTGAACACATATCACAACCAAAAGACTTTCTGACAATGCCACTTCAAACTTAAGCATCAGCCATACTAAATCCTACTTTTAACTCAAATAGCACTTTACTATTATATGGTCGTAAAGTCAGCTTGATCACAAAAAGACCTGCAGTGTCATTAAAAGAGGTTTATCATTAGCAGCAATGATTTGGTTTCAAGACCCCAGAATCACTTGAAATACACACTTATATAACACAGACAATCACAGACTTTTCTACCTCCATTGTTTGTCTAAAAGTGACAGTACCAGACAGCTACAGGAATAGAGAGATTGAAAGCAGAGAAGAATGACCTCTTGTTACAAATGACTGACTTGCAAAATTACTACTTCCTATTAGGGTGTTTTACATTTTTAAATCAATTTATATTATTTCCACTGATGAGTGCATCATCACAATTGAACATGTTTAAATCACAGTGTTTAAAAATAGCTCGTAAAGAAGGCAGAAAAAAAAGTGGTGTTTGTTGTTGGGGTTTTTATAATGGTTTTTTCCCAACAGACACTAGCCTATACAACTCTCAGAAAGCTATTTAAACTGGAGTTTAAGTCAAGAAGTATGAAAATGACTACACTGTAAGTAAGGAGTTAGCCACAAGGGAAAAGTAAACACTGTATTTCCCTGTTTTCGCGTATCCTGTACGCTCTTGCAGGTGTCTAGACTCCTGCTTAGGGCAATGTCTAAAATTTTCCCTAAGCTTTGGAAGAAAAGACTTCAAAGTAACTAATTGCCTTAATGTTTTTTATTTTTTTCTTTTTTAATGAAAGTAGTCATTCCAAGACATGAAACAATGTAAAATATTATACTGAATGAGTTTAAAGACTAATATGTAACAGGCAAAAAATATAAGCAGAGAGATGCACAGCAAGTAATTTTCTGCCACCATCTCTGCAAACCAAAACAAGCTTTACAGCTGTGCAGAGCTGGATTAGCTTATGGGGAACAAGGCAAAGCGCTGTAGTGAAAGATTAGTTCCTTTGTACAGTTATACTAATAACAATTTAAGCTGTGCCTCACTGTGCACAGACGATGCTGCTCTGACAGAATCAAGCATGGAATTTATTATGGGCTTAGTAAAATGCCAGTCAAAAACTAAGTGAAAACATCTAAGTGACAGTCAGGAGATCAAGATCACTGCTGAATGCTGGAGAATGATGAAACTACATGCAGCTTGAGATGCCTGGAAAATACCATTTAACATCAATGTATAAACTAAAAAGGAGTTAAGAATCATGTACCAAGACGTTTACCAAGGCAGCAAACCACATCAAGATTAGTATTTCAGAGCAATTTGACTGGTCTATCAAATATGTTGTTAGGATCCTAGCAAAGCAATGAACTTCAGAGGAGACAAACTGAAAGGATCAAAAACATTTTACCTCAGAACTTTATTTATTTCCTATAGTTTAATGATATAGGAGAAAGTGAATAACAAAGGATTACTGAAGAAAAGATAATACATACGCAAGATCTATGGGAGTACTCGAGTCAGCAAGATGCTTTACTGGTGACCAAAGAAATTTTGATCTAGGATGATGACCAATGATCTGACCCAGGCATTAGTTTCTTCCACTTCTAGCTTTGGTGGAAAATGAAAACTTATTCATATACACATCAAAATCCTGTAGGCCTCTAATAATAATGAAATGGTTCTACATTACTTTTCAGAAGGAGTTGTTTTCATGTTGAATTTTATCTCCCTCCCCTAACAAACACATTTTTGTCTGTTAATCTAATAGGAAATAGTAGCACAGACTTTCCATTTGATAAAGAAAAAACCACCTCCACCCAGTATGCTCAAATTCCCCAGTAAAATAGGCCACTTGTCAAGAAGTCAACCCAGAAAGTTTCTGCAGATTACAAGAAACTGAAAGGGTAATTAAAATGGACATTACCACATGGCCTCTACCCTGCACATTAATAAGCTTGTTTGTACAAAGCATAACATAAAGGATGCATAATGGCATTATTTTCTTCATCATCTCTGCTGACTTTCCTTGTCTCTGTTTGATTTTTGTGACACTTTTTAAAATCTAAAGAAGTAACTTACCTATTCCCCTTCTGTCAATGTTCAGTGTTGAATCAATGCTAGCCAACAGTAACATTTTTTGCCTGCCAACAATACTTTTTATACTGTAGACATAACTATGCTAGCACAAAGCTGCCAGGTACTGAAAGCAGGAAGTTTTAAGATATGCCATGGAGACAAAATACCGACAGCAAATCCAGGTTCCATTAACTTTGTATTTCTTAAATCCTGAATTTATATGATGGGTACAGCACTTGAAAAATGGAGGGGTTGAGACATGACTGAGTATCTTGACCCTGTTACTCTTCACTAGGGAAAAGGTTTCCTCACACAGCTTTGTAGGAGTCACTTAAGGCTTAAGCTGTCGTCTTAACTGCAGCTCTGAAAAAACCCTCCAATATTAACGTTATACTCAGAACAGCAGTTCAATGTTCTCATCTTGTCTGCCTGTAAGATGCTAGAGATGAGAGTAATCTGGCTAAATATTTCCATGAGGGATAAGGGACAAGGTCCAGGTACAATATTTTATCATAAGCTGGGTGCTGATAATGAATACAGTTTTTGTAGCATTGCTGAACTTTAACCCCCAGCTTAATTATCTAAACAAAATTTAATGCATACATGATGAAGACAATATCATTCACTAATCATTATTCTTCCCTCCTTTTTTTTTTCTTTTCAGTGTTCACACTACTGATATTCAAGTCATGGTATTAACCAACTTGAAAGAACAGTATTGAGGAGAATAAATTAATAATTAAAACCCCCTCAATAGACAAAAGAAATTTACAACACGAGAATCATAGAATGGTTAGGATTGGAAAGGACCTTAAGATCATCTAGGTCCAGTCCCCCTGCCATAAGCAGGGACACCACACACTAAACTGTTGCCCAAGGCTCTGTCCAACCTGGCCTTGAACACCTCCAGGGTTGGAGCATTCACAGCTTCCTTGGGCAACCCATTCCAGTGCCTCACCACCCTCACTGTGAAGAACTTCTTCCTTATATCTAACCTAAAGTTCCCCTGTGTAAGTTTAAACCCATTTTCCCTTGTCCTACCACTATAGTCCCTAACGAAGAGTCCCTCCCTAACGAGAATGGATTTGAGAGATTTAGCATATTTTCCTGCAGACTTTAAACCCTAAGTTTGTCAAAGACACTTCAATATTAGAAGTCATATAAATATATAAAGCTCCTTTAGGCTTATATGAAGATAAAAGGAAAGTTAGATTTCCAAAAATAAAGTAAACCTCTTTCATTTTCCAGCCCAAGTATTTTCTCCCTTTTCTGAATGCTGGATAGTCTTGGGTCCAAAGACGCATGAAACTGTTACCAAGAAAAAAGGTATCAGATTTGAACTTGACAGGAATAGCTATGGTCTGTCTGCCTTGAAAGAAAAAGCATTTACTGAATAGCTAACAATTAAAACAGGTTTCTCAATTAAAACAACCACAAATCTTTGAACTGTGCTTTAATTATTATTATTGTTTTAGAAGCTACAGCCACTGCAATTGGCTTAATGTATTTTAGAAAGAGAAAAAAACTTACTGCTTTTTAAAGAGTGTTTTCTAATGTAGTCATCAACTGTCATTAAAATGTTTGCACTGGCAGTATCTGCACTGGTAGTAATTCCAATGAGGAACTCCTGTTAGCAACAACCATGCAATCTCCTTATCGTCTTCAAACAGGAAACTTTTCTAGAAAACTTGGGATCATGATAGAATCAAAATCTGCTTTCAGCACTTCCTGTAAATTAAAACAAAATAAACTCACACCTACATACAGTTCTCATTTTAGAGGACATGCAGTGATAATGCCTTCAGTGTAATTCTTTTTTAATGAAGGTTGGTGTGGTTTGGGGTTTTTTTGTTTGCTTTGAAGTTTTGTTGGTTGTTGGGGTTTTTTTTGGTGAAAAAATACTTTTTCACTATGGAAGAAAATTAAGCTTAACAAACTACATATATAGACCATAACTGCCTTTAATGTAATCTATAAATTAAAAAGAAGGGAGATGTCAATCCAAGATTAGTCACAGTAATGAGGACTGTGCAGCACAGTCACATAGACCAAGGCTGAGAAACACCCATTACTGTAATTAGGAACAATAGGTTTTAAAAGCTTAGTGTTTTTTTTCCACTAGAGCACCAGTTCATTTGTTCAAGTTTAATAGTTTATTATACCTTTAATTATAACACTTTTTCCGATATCACTTCAAGTTTGTAAAATTATCTCTTATGGTGGGTGACTGAAATATTTAGTCACAGAGAAAACATTGACTGAATGAGATCTGGGAATGTATTGCTATGTAAATGAGGTCATGACAGCCTCAAGAGCTCTCTGCAGGATGACTTTATAGTAGAGCTGCAATTCTGGAATATACATGTGGATGATCATTCTAAAGCCACAGAACATTAGATCCAAAACACTGACATGGGATTCTGATGGAAGAAGCTGGTGAATTTATGAGAAAATAAATAGAAATAAACTGCATGCAGATTGGCTGTAATTATTCAAGGTACCAAGAGAATGTATTTTTGAACATTATTATTATAGAAATGTTTGTCTAAATGTGGATACTTGCAAACAAATATTTAAACAGCCTTCTTCAGACATCAACTTTTAATACAGTAAAGCTTCAGATTTGCTTTTCCATCTCCAAAAGCTAGCTGGAGTACAGGCAATGACTCCACGTAAAGCACAAGCTCATAACTACAGATATGTTCTGCTTTGCTATTGCTAAGGAGTCACAGGAATTAATTTCTCACCTTACAGAAATTTCAGCATAAGAGATTCATGCAACGAGCTATAAAACGCATTTGGATTTGTAGAATATCCCAAAGAGTCAACTCTTGTAGATAGGCCCTTCTAATGATGTTTTAGATGGAAAATATCCCTACAAAATCTCATTTCCTTCATTGCTGGCAGTGCTGATTCTGAGACTCAAGAAGACTGGCGGAATATGCTTTTTCTTGTGTTCATTTTTTCAAGCACACCAAAATAGCAGATCACATTGCACTGCTGAAAGCAATCACAAGGCAACACTAAATTTGGGGTGAAAGAAATGAATTAATATAGTCTTGAAATATTTGTAATAAGTGAAAGATTGTGAGGAGAAAACTGAGGCAGATCTAATTGCTGTCTCCAGCTAGCCAGTGAAGAAGAAAGAGTTGGACTTTTCTCAGAGGACAATACCAGACAAATTGTAGAAAGGAAAACTGTGGCTTGAGCATAAGGGGAAAAACAAAGACTCAAGTGAGAGCACTGGGACTAGTTTGCCCAGAGACATAGAGGAGTATCCAACCCTGGAAATATTCAAAACTCAGCTGGACAAAGCCCAGACCAACCCAGTCAACCTTTGAAATTAGCCCTTCTCTGAGCAAGCGACTGAATCTCATGACCTTCAGAGATACTTAAACCTTAAACTTTGTGATCTGAATGTGATGCTTTATACTCCTGATGGAGGTGCTAGCCCCGGTGTTTTCTGTTGCATGCAAGTTACATTAGAGGGAACAAGCTCCTATCTTCAAAACAAACTAATGGTGCTTTATGAGTCAGCATAAGGTTTATACATCTCTCTCTTCCTATCTTTCTCTCCTCCTCCCCCTGTCTTGTTGTGTCTCATGCCTGTAATAAGGAAATCAGTTTGCCTCTCAAGATCTAGATGTCTTTTCTGTTCAGGGGAAACAATGTCATTCTAATGGATTACTCTTATTCTTTGTGTCTCTAGCAGAAATAAATGTTCTTGCAATAAATAGCAGTACATGTGTTGATTAGCCAAAATGCACAAGGTGGTTGAATGAAGTAAACCAATGACTGAAGGACAGAAACTATATATTCTGCTGCTGCTGCTCTTTCACTCCTTACAAAGGAGTCAGCAAAAATGACCGATTATTTTTATGTTGAATCAATGACAATCTTTTAACAGGCAGTAAAAATATATAAAAAAAAAAGAGACACACTAATAAAAATAAAGGATAGGAAACATCCTAAACATACAACCGATGCAAGTCTCACTCTGAGGATTTTTTGACTACCAAATGAACTGAAAACTAGACTCTGAATCATTAGTTGCCTACTACCATCTAAGGGGTACGCAGATCTCATGCATATGTCACCCCAGATTGGCTGCCATCATCTTTGCTTCTGCCCTCAGCATTTACAGCTGCTGTTGAAACTGCTGTAACAATTTCAGTGGAGCTCCAGACCTTTGAATGCCCATGTGTATAGTAACTCTTTGACAAGCCCCCAAAATTTTCCAGAAGTACAAAGTTGACACTGAAATAAAATGCTATGTAACTGTTTATTTACCAGGAAAATCCTGAATGATATTTTAAGGGACAAAACAAGGTAATCTTACTAATTTAGTGGCATCCTTCCTTCTCCTTCACTTTCTTATTTGATGTTAAAGACTTCATGAAAACTCTACAGATTCTATGAGGCTGTTAAAAACAAGCAAAAAAAGTATTTTCCAGTATAGAAACCAAATGTGGCTATGATCAGTTTGTCCTGAAGATAGACAGAGAGTAAAACAAGGAAACTCTCCTTCTAGGCATATTACAGAAGAAGAGAGACATGATATTAAAGACAAAAGTTGAAAATTGAGATATCATAGAAAAAAAGTATGTTTTTTTTACTCTACACATAATTAACTTGAGATATTTACTGACCTGAAGGACAAGTAAGGTCAACAGCTTAGTAAAACTTAAAAGGAGAATTATACATTTATATAGGCACTAAGAATTTCCACAGTTACTTCTGATAACATTAAGCATTGATGAAGAATATTAATCCTTATATTTCAGGTATGACACAGGCACTTGCTACCAAGGGTTAAGAAGGAATGTGATTACACTGAGCACCAGAGATATTGGACTAGATGGCCCAGCTTTTTAATGCTAATTCCAACACTGAAACAGACTACATTTCTGCTCTCACTGAAGTTTGCTTCTCCTCTGGGAGTTATACTTTTGTGGGGCATAAGAGGGCTTGTGAATGTCACTGATGTTGCAAGTTATACCAATGGCAATCGAATGGGATATGCACATGTATCCAAATGATTCTGTGAACTGGGCTAGAGGAAGGTGAAAATAAAAAATCAGGATTGACAAATTCTTTCTACACTTGTTTAAAAAAAGGACAAGTTACAAAAGTAACAGGAAATCTTTTTAACATGGACACCAAAGTAACAGACTATGCTGTCTTAATGAGGGCATTCAAACTGGGAGACGGTATAAGTGGCTTTCCAGAACAATAAACTGACAAAAGACTCACTGTGGGTGAAATGAATTAACATAATCTTTGAAATTCTTGGAATACATTAAGGACATCTAGAAGCTAACAAAAAGGAAAATTAAAATAATGTTGTAACACAAGGAGATGAGCATTTATTGCTCAAATAAAACAATAATACAATGCTTCCCACTCAGTAATGAAAGTAGTGAATACATTTTCCACAATTAGCAGCAAATTCCACCAGACTGGCATTTTTACAGCAAAAAAAAAAGAAGTAACTTCCATATGAAGTTGTACAAGGGAGAGTATAAAGCTCATTCTTTTAACATCCAAGACCACTAATAAAATTCCCTAGACCTGCATCTGCCTGAGAGTAGGAAAACTTCAGCACAAAGGCTGGGCAAATTTACTAAGAGAAAACAACAACTAGAAAAAAAGGAGCCATGGAAAAACAAAGCTTGTTTCTTAAGTCAGAACAGTGACATTAGACCTTCTCTCACTAAGGAAACGTACTGCTTCACAAAACATATCTACATAATCACCTGGAATTCCTTAGATGGAATTAGACTGAAACGTATGTGCATGGAGAGAAATGCTGATTAATCATTCAGCATGACAGAGCATGCAGAGATGCCATGCTTTGATCTGAGCAGAGTTTTCACCTGAATGGTAATTGTTCGGGGTCCCAGCTATTGTGGCCACAGTCTGTGGCTCTATGCGATCACCACACACAAGAAGGGGTGAGAAGCTCCCTGGTCCATTCTAAGAGAGACTGAGGAGAAACCCTTGTGTCACTTTGAGGTGGCTTCCAAGTTACAGCTTAAAATACGCAGAAAATATGTTATCAGGCATAGCAAAACATAACATGCATGAACAAACAAATCAAGCAATATCACCTCCAGATTCACTTTGGAGAGTAAAACAATATAAGTAAAGAGTTAGTCCATTAACCTACACATCTCAGCATTGATGTATAAGAATACATCATGAAAAAAAAATCCTTATAGCATGATTATGCTGTGTATGTGGCCTGGATTGAAGTTCTGCTGAGTTTGTCAGCTTATCTCTTTGGAGAGAAGAAGCCTACTCTGTGTTCAGACCCCTGCACTGAAGCAGAGGAGATGTACAGCAAATCCACTGTGGCTATTTACAGAGAAGTTGACAAAGTATCTGATAAATACTGTTAGCATTCTGCTGCAAATTCACTTTATGTTTGTTACAGCTGGTGCCTGAGCCTCTTCAACACACACTGCTGGCTGAATTCAAATGGCCAGTGACTTGTGAGCAGAGAGAGAAAGGACAGAACTGGGCAACAAGCCAATTCTGTTTAGGTCAGCAATGGAAGAAAATGGATGACTCAGGAAATATATCCCATTACTGCCCCCCACTATTAGTGACAACTCCCTAAAAGTTGAAGGTGTCTTTCAGCAATCACTACGACTAACTCTTCTTGTACTTTCATACTAATAGATGAAATTTCACCTAGTGGATCCCATAAAACCATTTATAGCTCAAGCGAGCCCAGAGAATCATGGTGTTAACTTCTGAAGGGCTGGAGCTTTCAAGGCCTGAGCGAGGGTACATTCCAGCTTGGCTTTAACAATTTGGACAGAATACTGCACAGATTTGAACCTAAAATTTGAGCCATGCTGCAAATACAACCTTTTAAGAGGTCAAATTGTCAAACTCTATGTGCATATTATTTATACCTGAACATATGCAAAAGATGGAAATCTATTTGAAGCAATCAAAACTGTCTAAAGACTTTTTAAGAGGAATTTGTGGAAATAGATGTAAAACTGAATTTTATCATTGATTCCAAGACCTACGACAATCTCTTACCTGTAAGCTTGCTTAGAAATATAGATGAAAATACTGGCATGTATGTTGAAACCACATCAAAGCTGTTTTACTAAAGAAAATCTTAAATAAATAATCAAAAAAAAAAATCTATCATAAGCCTATACTTTCTTTCTGCAAATAACTGCATGCATTAAATTTTAAATTGAAATAGTATTCCAAAGTTACAATAATGCTTAAAAACAAGTTACATAGAAATTTTCAATGCAGTTCACTTATCTTGTCTCCAAACGCAGTATCAAAACATACTGGAAATCACGCAGTTTTGAAATGGCCTGCTTCCTAAGGATGCTTCTTCCTAAACTCAAATAATTAGAGGTTGGCTAATCTTCAGAAACGTGAAATACTGCTCATCTTACATCCCACCACTTAGCAAGGTTAAAAATGCATAGCACTATATATATCTATCCTTTTAGTTCTTTTTCTCGGAACAAAGGGATTTCATCTTATAATAAGTAGTATCAAAAAATATATGGGAAGATCTATGGTATAAGACAAGATACATAAGAGGCTGAACTGGCTATAAATGGTAAAAGACAGATTCTACCCAGGGAAGCAGGAAAATAGACTACTTGTGGTGGGCTTTATCTTGTCTAATTTTAGATTAATTTAGTACGGTTGTCTACATGTGAATCAGTCTTCTGGATTAATTTTACAGTCAGTGGATACGGGCAATTTGAGGGGGGGAGGGATAGGAGTGATAGGAATTTTCCCACCTAAAAAGGGAAAAAAAAAAAAAGACCAACTCCCCCACGTTCCCAAAACCAAACCACAAAAAAACCACAAAACCAAACAACGAAACCCAACATCAGCCTTGTAAGTTGACTCATAGTATACTCTAGAGACTGGGATTTTTTCATGAATCAATAAGAACTGCAGAATGTGGGAGTAGATCACTATCATTTAAAGTCAATTCTAAGTTGTACCTTTAAATAGTATTAGCATGAAAGTAGAGAAGACTGATACAAATAATGCAATCACTGCACTACTCCAACTTCTGCTTAATTCAGAATTTATCCCCAGTCACTGTCTTGCTAGGTTGGCTGTACTAGACAAAACCTCCCAAACACTGACTTTTGAAAACTACATAATTTCTTTCACTACTGTCACTGACTGAGAAATACTATCTCTACAATGCAGCAAGCCTATTATCAACTATACGATCAGTTTTGGGTAAATTACAAAGTAACTTAAAAATAAATCCTTTTAATTTCTTTGCACAAAAGACACTTGCCCTTTTTGCTCAGCAATGATTTATGAACCATTCCAAGAAAAAAAATCATTTTAGTAATTAGGAATCCTCTATGGATTAAAATCTCTGGAAGTCTCTGTAATCCTTCCAAGAGCTAAACATATTTTCATTGTGTTGCATTAGTGTTCTGACTTTTAGCCATGAAAAGAAACCTTTAATCTGCTCATGCTCTAGGGATCCATCATTGTATACTGATACTTAGAATGGTCTCAACCTGTCTAAGCATTTTAAGACATATTATTGAATAAAATAATCTGATCCTGAACCTTGACTTTTTTTCATTGGTATTTGCAATCAGCACTAGCAGGATGAATCCAACTATATATGTTATTAAAAATCTATAGGAATATTGCTTGTAGATGTCCCTGGACATGATGATACTGAACTTCTGTTTAGGGTCCCCAGGATCACTATGAGGATCACCTCAAAATACACATTTCCCATTCTCTGCTCCATGTGGCAGGAAGCCTGTGCAATTATTCATCCAGGTCAAATTTTCCACTTTATGACTAGAGGTAGAATCTGATAATAGAAATGTGGGTTTGGTCAAATAACTGCAAGCATCTTTTAAAATTTATTATATGTCATATACTGGATCACAATACTTCACAACTAGAGATGGGGACAGCTTTACACTAACCCACATCTGATTTCATCCCTCCAAGGACCACTCCCTGGGATGACTAGGGGTTTCTTTTCCCAGAAGTCTTAGAATTCAATCTTAACTTTGATTGATAGAAAACCCACTCAGATACAGGCCATGACAAGTACCATGTAAATGAAACCAGTACTTAAGTTCTAATGTAGGGGCATAACAGCACAATCCAACAGTTGCTTGGGCAGGCAAAATGCTATCAGTCTTAGTGAAAGCCTGCCCATGGATAGCGCAGTCACTAATTCCATGATTCCCTGGTTTTCTTCATGTTGTACACTTGTGGAAAGAAGGTTTTTGTACACATCCACCCTCTTCAGACTATTGAATATTTTGGCTGAAGGCATGGTCACATCATAAAACCCCTGGGAAAGGGTGTAAAGGAGAAAGATAACCTGTGTGTCACAATGTACATTACATTAGACAAAGAATGAAAGCAGGGAAAATTTGGCTTCTAGGTTGAAATGTTGATTACAGTGTCACATCTAATAATAATCCTTGCTATTGGAAAACTATCAAAATAAGCAACTTTCCTAGCATTTCTGAATCAAGTGTCACTGTGTATGATACTAAGGGGAAGGGCAGGGGGAAGTCACTCTTGTGAAAATTTAAATCTTTTCCACAGCATTTTAAGCATCGAAAGAAGATACAAACAAATTACATTTAACTACTTCCTATGAAGGAGAAATATTTGTTCTTAACTGCTAGTATGTTGGCACCAGTAACACTGTGTCCCACAAAGTCAGTCCAGCACACCCTAGCATGTCTATTCAGGGGCACCATGTTCCATCATGGTTGAACACTATGAAAAAAATGTAGCAGTGAAATAATTTCAAAAAGACACATCTTAAGATTCTCAGCGTCTGATACGCATACGTGATTTTTACTGACTCTCAGCAGAAGCTATACATATGTATCTGAGGACAGAATTTAACAGCCACAGCAGATCAAAAGAAATAGTTTTGAGAAGCTTCCAGTAAAGCGGTATAAAAGGGAGAGTAAAATAAACAAAACATCATCAGCTGGACATCCTTCTTTATGTAGAAGGGTATAAATACAGAGCAATCCCTGAAGCCAACAACTACCGTAGTAGAGAAGGAAGCTCAAGGACTGTAAAGAAAACACATTGAGTAACAAGCACCAAATGAATTACAGGAAATACAAATTTAAATCAAGCAGTGTTCAGGGGTATAAAGGAAACAAGCAAGTTAATAAAACAGCTTTACATGCATATAAAGCAACTGTACTAGGGAGATGAAAAAAAAGAACAGAATATTTGATCTCTACAAACAAGTCATGGGCCATCCCATAGAAGCTCTTACTCTTTTTACCTTAAAGAATCAGTCCCACAAATACCTTCAATGAAACATCTCTAACTATGAGAAAGAAACTGCAACACCTCATCGCACCATCCACCACAATTTCTGCACTTACCTTCCCTGCAGGACAGGTTGATTCACCAGCTACCCAGCATAACTATCTCTTAAAAGATGTAATAGAATAGATAAATAGATGTTTTGAAATAAAAATATTTACTAAGAGGAAGACAGTACAAAAAGAATAATTAAAAACCACAAATGTAAAAAGTATGAAAAGAGAGATAAAAAAAACAGGGGATAACTGACAGGAGGAGAATAAAATACGGGAGATTCTGGAAGCAGAAGGAGTTATGGGCCTCATTTATGTCTCAGCCAGAGACTGTTCTGTTCAACCCTGGTCAAAGGCAGAGCTCTGCTGCAGGGATGACTCCATGCACTGGCACCTCAGATGGGTCTAGCAGTTGCCCCAGCCTTCCCTCTCACCTCTTCAGCACAGCCCAGCTGCAAGCCCCAATGCAAACACACCCAGCTGGCTGCATACACACTCCCATGACTGTCCCTTTCACTTTTCCTACTGCTGTTCCTAACTTAAATGAGTCTACAATCCTTCCTAATCAAGTGCTTGATTGTCCATTCTCCTGGGAGCATTCTGGGACATGGAGGACTTTTGGCAACTGGTTGACTTTATTTTGTTTTTTCTGCAAATGGAGTAATTTGAAGGCCTAAATGAATGAGCTTCAGATGTGTCAGTTTAAGTATGCACCCAAAGTTAAAGACTGCATTTGAGTAAAAGTCCAGATTAATTCCACCAGGAAGTGACAGGTCACAATTGGAACTTCCTGCTCTCCTTTTTATATAAGCAATAATCATGGCCATAAGTTTTGCTCTTATTTCAGTCAGGCAGACACTGTACTACACATTTAAAAAAAACACTAACAGCCATTTACATTTTGCCTTGTCAGTAATCAATCCTATTTAACCTAAAGTAGGTTTTAGAAAATGCCATCATTTTACTGTGACACAGCGGTCAGCCGTCTGAATAGAATCGATTAACAATATGATGAAATACAAAAGGCTGCAAATGTTCTCCAATCATCACTATTAACTGTGCAGCAAGATGTAAAACAAACCTGTCAACAGCAACACACTGGCAGTAATGAGAGCTTAATGAAAATGCAAACTCTACACTAGGTATTACAAAGAATAATTTGGAACTGCAAAATATGCAAAGTATGACAAATATAGCATGGAAAAAGCATGTTCAATATCTACTTCAACAGTCTATTGTGATGACGTGTAACTTTCGTTATAGAGTAGAAGTAATAACTTTAACAATAGTTGTATCACACTAGGAATCTGCAACATTATAAATTGCAAGGGCCCAAACGTAAGTAACTAAGTGTTAATTAAAGTTACTCAATTAGCTTATTTTCCATTTACAACTGCATTTCATCTCAGAAGCTTAGGGGTGTAACACATGTGGTCTTGGAAGTTTTATTCCTGAGGAAAACTGTCATCAGGCTGCTGCCTGCCCCTGTAGTTTTGATACTGATTTTTTTCTACAAGAGTTTTCCAGCTCCCTAGTAACTGTACTACAACCATCTGCTCCACAGGTACATTGCTCTTTCTTCTCCATCTTTTGCCTCTTCTCCTAGTCTACTCTCCCTTTTCTCTCTAACATCTCATGCTTTTGTCTCTCAAGCAGATTTTCATGTCGAAGACTAAACACTAAGCCAGTAGGAAAGGAATCACAATGCTGCAGGATTAGGGGTAAGGCAGAGGATACCTAGAAGTAAGCCAGTAAGTGCCACAATTCAGCAATGTGTTATGACCAGGAGGGGAGGCCAGGGTGGACCACAGCATGCAAACAGAGTTACCAAGAGAAATAGAACAGAACTTCATTGCAGGGAAATGATACACAATTTGGGGGGGGG
>NW_009927834.1:0-41379 GCF_000696875.1 Nestor notabilis | reverse complement strand
CTTATTCAATGCATGGAATGGAGTTAAAAAAACCCAGATGTGTCTTCTCACCTTCCATTTTAATGCAGTCACAGATAACAGCAGCACATTGTAAGACATAACTGACTTGTACTTCAAGTTGTGTGCAGCAGAATAGCAAGCCTCATGTTTCCAGTCAAACAGATGAATGTATTTTCCATGTAAATCTCACATGATTACAAAAAATATAGGTCCACAAATTATATCTTCAGTTATTCTCTTTTCCTGTTTTTCCTCTAGGTACAGAAGTTCTTACAAGGTTATGCAGTAGCATCAAGTTTTATTGTGCCTGGCCATCACTACTCTTCTGTGTAGCAGGAACAAATTTCCCTGCCCTTCTTGCAGGAGTCAGCTTTCTAATGCCACCAGATACACAGCACCTTCTGTCAGATTTGATTTGACTCTCTTTTCCTCCTAAAATACGCTTTTTGGCTGCCAGCATGGCCAACCCACAGTTACAGGTACTTCGTTAAAAATCAGGTTCTTTACACTGACTTCTTTATAATGGCTGAGAAGGTTTCTTGTTCCATTAACCTTGAATACAGAATGGTACGTACAGTGGCTGTAATGCTAGCTGGTCCACTCCTTCAACATGAGAATGAGTACGGCAGCCTTTTGACCAGCACGTCACAAGTTCATCTAAGAGTTCCCAAATCTCTCAAGACATAGAGATTGATTTTAAAAAATACCTGAGAACTTTTCTTTCAGAATAAAACCACTGCGTTAGGCTGAATCTAAACAAAGGAGGAAACAGCAATGCCGGCGCATTGTTCAGCCCTGCACACTTGCCAGCACACTGCCAGCCTTGTTCACTTGAAAAGCACAAAATAACCACCAGTTACGTGTTCCAAAAATGACATTTTAGTCATTTTATTTTCACCTCTTTTGAATATGTACAATAAGTTCATGCAAATATACAGATACAAATACAAGAATTTCTCTTTGCACACAAAGGCATACAGGAAGCTTGCCTCAGAATTCATACTGCCACATCAAAATGAGGTAGGAACTTGATAAACTTGCCATAGATCAGTAGTTCCCAAATTTTTTTGAGAGAACACTCTGAATTGTTTCCCATGACCGCTTTTCAAGAACCACTTGCTACCATCATCAAGTTTTTAATGAAAATAACAAGGAAATGGTTTGCCCTGTGGACCAGCTTTGAATTTCTTCTACAGTCTCAAAGACTGCCTGATTGTCTTTAGCAGTTAGAATAATATAGCAGAGGTGTTTGATATGGGACGTCAAAATTTAGGCAATCAGCCTGATTTTTCAGAATGCTATGTACCCAACATCCTTTAGTTACTTCTGCAAAATGTGGCAATTTCAGGTCAGATCAAAGAAAAAAATGCCAGTTTACTCCCATGGAAATAGAATAGGTTTGGGGTTTTTTTAGGTGTCTGTTACTATATGGTCTTATCTTAGGTTTGGTTTATTTGTTTGTTGGTTTTGGGTTTTTTTTTGGAGGGGGACGGGACTGGGAAGGGGAGAAACACAAAACAAACAAACAAAAAAACCCACCATAAACCAAAACCAGAGACTTATTTGAAGCTCTATTAAATTTATTTTCCAGAAAATGTATTTTTTCAACAGGCATTTTAAAGAGCATGCTGTCATTTCAAGGTGTGTCACCTACCCAATTAGTAGTACTCAACTGAAGACATTTTATTTTAAATTACTTAAAAGGGCAGTTTGCCTTGTCTTTACAGATGAAGTATATATTTTTCAGTTTGCTTGTATCAATTAAAGTGACCTCCATACTGAGTCATGGTCTTGACATACCTCTCTCCCAAACAGTGATCACATAGCAGCACAGGCGTTCCAACTTCCTCATACATTTACTTCCTCAAGTCCTACTGCAGCAGCCTAATATCAAGCAAAGACCACAGCTGCCTTTTAACCACATAAAAGCTACAAGATTATAGAATTGCATATAACCTGTAAACATCATGGTATGCATATGATATCATCTCAGCTACACACGACCTTAGCAATAAATTATGAAGGGATAATTTGAAATAGGCTTGGTAAATTGCCTGCGCAAAACCACTTCCATTTAGTTTCATCTTCTGCCTTTTAAATGGATTTTCAACTGTTTAATACTGTCCAAATATGTCGAGGGATTTTCTTAAAAGGATGATGGTTGCAGTATGGTATAATCCAAGAAAATAATTAACACTGAATTAAACAAAAGTGTCCAAGACAGAAAACTTAAAACATGCATGACACTTTCTGAAAGTCTCTCTATTGAATGCCTTCACAACTTTCTCTGCCCGTGGATCATCTTTTCTCTGACACTGCAGTATTGCAAGATCAAAACTGTGTCTACATAACCTACTCATAACACAAACTAGCACCTTATTTTCAGAATCCTGACAGGACAGATTATGACGTAGAACTGTTCAAAACAATACAATCTACCAATAAAATACTACCCATTAAATTCCTTCTAGAGATAAAATACCATGTGCTAAGGTATGACCAGAGGAGTAAATAAATAAATAAATAAATGAGCTGTTTAAGACAAAGTATCTAAAAGGTTTGGGTATCACAACAAAAAGACTTAGTTTTATTAGTCTGGAGACCATATACATTTGGAAACAAGGTTCCTCTGACAGTTGCTACAATTGTCTGTGCTACAATTAGGTCAAGCTTCAAAAACCACAGTTTACCTGTGAGACAGCAGCCTGGTTGCAAGAGACAGTTGTTTTTTTCCAAAGCCTAAACCTCTAGTCTAAAACCACAGCAGTTCCCAAAGATGCAGCCCTCCATCAGTGTCTGCTTGATGGGTCACATAAACTCTGCTTCACCTACCCGTTTTACACTAGATCCAGTAGGGTTTATCCAGTTGGCTCTAATCCTTCAGCTGCTCTCTGATCCCAGTGAGATAAAGCTCCAAAGGCTACTTTCCTAGGATCTTCCCAAGGACAAAGCATGAAGGCAGATTGGGGTCGTGGGGAGAGATGGAAACATCATGCCTCAGCTCCTTACCTAGCACAGATCTTTTGTGAGGAAGGAGGACAGGTAAGCTACTGGGAATTATCTTCCTTAGATAATTCCTCTTCTGAAATACTCTGCTAAGCTTCTTTTAAAGAGTTACTCTGTTTCACAGAAGTCAGAGGATGAGAGAGAAAGGAAAAAGACACTGACACAAAGAATACAGACATTGACTTGAAATGCAGAAGTGCAACATTCAAGACACAAAATTAATTGCATGATTTTAACCTGGGAGGTGGGTTAGATGGAGAGTAAGGCTCCTTTGAAGAGAACAGGGCTCTGCTTGAGGAATATCTAGCACAAACCTGTACCCACCCCTGTTAGGACTTGCCATGACACACTTGCACTCTGAAACAGCAGGGAATTTTCAAGTAGGCTGGTAAAAAACAGATTTACTATTTTGGTTTACTGAATAGCTTCTAACAGGCTAGCCGGACCACTATCCTCCTTAGCAAAGCCAGTCAAATTAACATTGGAAACAACATATTCCTCAGACAAAGCACTTAGTGCATGGTATTTTGTTATCTTAAATATATGTATGCTTAATTAAGATTTTAATTAATATATTTGGGCCAACCTTTAAGAAATGCCGAATATTTTTATCCAGCATTTCAATTAAAATTCAGTCTGTGTGGCTGGTTAGATGACATGCTATCTGTTTGTGCTCCTTGCTGATTGACAGAAGTAGTTCAGAAGAAACTTGTCAGTCAGACAAACATGTTTAGAAAATGGCAGTACCCTCTTTGGTTAGTGCCCTGCCCTTTAAGCCCAACCACCACATGTTCAGAATTTATTGCTTGCAGGTTTTCCTTCAGCTCAGATGCTAACACAAAGCAAGCAGGTATTTGTTGGCTGTTACCATAGTGATAGTAGGCAAGGAACTACTTGTGAGTGACAGCACAGTGCTCGACATAACGTTGCCTCTTTAGCTTGCTAACAAATGTCTGATTAAACATTCATGTTCCCACAGACACTCAGTCCATATGGATAACTGATTTCATAAACACTTAACCCAAATCTTGGTTCATTACGTGGGTGAGGTAAGAGTGAGGTGGTGGGAAAAGAACCTGTCACAGAACAGCTTTGCTGCAACAATGCATGATTCTTATTTGGAAGCCAAATGAACAGTAGGAATGAGATCAGGCTCCTATATCTGCACACACTAGTTGAGTAGTGTATGCACACATAGGCACACAAAAGGGTGTTGAAATCACTATGTATCAAAAGGCCAAATGCCTTTTGGAAAGGGTCTTAACAATTTCTTTGAATTTAGATGGACTCAGTCCCCTCACTGATCTCCTGCTCCACAAAAGAGAAAATCGTTTTCTGCTGGAGGCTGCAACACAGAGTGGCAAAATGAGTGCCACTTTTCCACTTCAAACATCCCAGATAAAGGGATCCTCCCTCCTCTTTACTCTCACACAAACCCTTTCACTGCCCTGCACCCCTCCAGGAATTACACACCTGTCTCCTGCCCAATCACTGTGCACTGCTGGGTGAGGAACAAAAGCTTTGGCCTGGGAAATGAAATGATGAACAAGGAGTGCTGCCCACTCTCTACCTCCCAGGCTGGAACAAGTTTGCCACAGATGTGCTTCTGAGGAACACACAGTTGCAAATGAAAGCTGGGACACTGGAAGAATGTACTGTATGGTGGAAAAGGGCCAGGGGCAACATCAAAAGAGGGCACAAAATGAGTTCTGAGATACTAACTTTGGTGCCTCATAACTCTGGGGATTTTTGTTGTTGTTGTTGTTGCTGGGGATTTCATTGCTTTGCGTTACTTTTAGAATCTCATGTTATTGATGTACTACCCTTTGCTAGGAGGGACCGCACAGGCTCCCTAGAGAGGCAGCTTAATAGCTGAGTTGACACCTTGGTTAAGTCACTGAATTGGCACACAAAAAGTGTTCTCTGGCCTCTTCCACAGTAACAATAAAACATACTTGTTACCACCTTATTTCCAACCCTAAAGGAGAATTTTAAGCCACACACAAGAACAGTAGGATCTGTTCAAGGACAAATGCACATGGAACAACTCACAGAGCTGGGAGAACCATAGAAAATTTTATCTCATTTTCATCTTCTTTTAATCTCATCTTTGTCTTGTTTTAAACATTGCTTCTGTCCTTCCCTGCTAGAGGTCATGATAGTAAGCATCAGCTAGTGGCACTATGATGACATATAGGGCTACTAAATCAGAAGTGTGGCACCTCTCTCACTAGTACTCTGTTGGTGTTAGGCTGTGCATCATATTAAGAGAGTATCATCACTCTGGTCATGACTTAGAGTGAAACACCAGCTGAAAGATGTTTGGTGTACAGCTCTCAACCTCAGCAGCTGGAGAAACAACTCCTACCAACAAGGCTCACATAAATATTCATACAACAGTTAGCATCACAAATTAGAGGCGTGCTTTGTTTGCTGTTTTAAAAATCAACATTCATAGCCCCTGTGAAGCTTCAGAACAGTTTTCATATCACGCTGTCAATACATGATAGCTGCCCATTTCCACTTGGGCCTGTGCCAGACTAGACCCAGCACAGAGGCAGACTAAGTCTTCCTACCACCTCTAGTCTAACTACCGTTTACAGGAATTCATGCATACAAGTCACATTAGCCATAGAAGGACTCACAGCTGCCAAACATACTGAAAAACCTGTGTGACAGCCCTTCACCTAGATGACTGTAGGGTAGAACTTCAAAAGGCATGTTTTTTTCCCTTCATGTTGAATTTTTGTTCTGGATGGAGGTTGGCTTTAAAACGTTTTATCATGCAAATGCCTGGTGTTATGTGTTACAAACCAAAACTTCTTCCCTCCAGATTGTCTTTATAAATAGACAAACAGAAGGATTTTGTCTGCTTATATATGAAATCACATAACTGCCACTTATTTTCAAAGAAGTTATACTCAAATTCATTTGATACCATTTGTTCGAGAACACCAAATCCTTTACAATCCCTTATCAATTAAAACTCCGAGATTTTAAAATAAAAATATGAAGCCACAAATTGAATTCCTCAGAGATATGGCTCAAACCACAGTCAGGTTTAGCAATCAGGAACTACACAAAGTCACAAAATTAACAACAACAACATCTTTAGAAGCTTTTAGCCTTCTGGAGATAGTATAACATGTAGAGATATTTCAAAAGCTGAACTCCAGCCACTTCAGTAACTCTTTTAGAGTTACTTTCAGAACAGTAATTAACTCAGATAAAATTATGCTTACATTTCAGTTCTACACATATTAAAAAAAAAAAAGTGTATTTTTTCTGTTATGTGCGTTTCTGTCTCAACATTACCTTAAAGATATGAAAACATTGCAGAAAGTTGTTGACTCTGAGCCTACTTTTATATATATATATATATATATATGTTCTGCCTACAATTGTCACTGCCAGTTACATATTCTGGTTTTCACAAGTGCCTTTTCTGACTGGTCCTTCTGAAGGTTTTTATACCTGTGAGATTACTGTGCTGGCAGCTGACCCTTTGTTCCCCTGGAACATTTTTGTCCCTGAAGGTCAGAGACTCCATTTGAAGAATTTGTAATGAAAAGACATTTGAAGAATCAACATTTCTGGGCGCTCCAGACATGCAACTCTCCAGACGTCTCGCTGACAGCCAGTATTAAAATCCTGAGCTGACTCTCTTGTGTCAGGCAATTGAGAGGCAAGGCAGGCTCAACAACCAGTACAAGGAGAAACAAGCAGTTCTTGAAAGCATTAAAAATCCCAGAAAACTCTCAAGAGATTCTGACTAGCAATCAAAAAAAAATAATAAAAAAAATATTTCAGACAGGTCTCAGGCCCACTAATACAAACGTGAAAAATGCCAGCAATCTGCTAACCCATCATTTGTCAACACGCAAGGGATAGAACCAGGAAGTGGAAATGAGGGTGAATTTCACAAGACACAGTAATTTGGCGAGTGCAATATGACTTAAATTGTGATGAATACCTATGTCTGCTTCTGCCCTCTTCCTTTCTTGCATTTAGTCACCAATCACAGTATGAATGTTTATGTTTGTCTTTCTCTTGAACCATCTCGTGAATGAATGGTCAGAATTAGAGCAACGAAATACTTGTCTACTTTCTTCTGCCCAAGACACACCATCTCTGTAATTCTTCCTCACAGAACTAACTAGGCATTTCTACCTAGACATATATTAAAACTTCACTTCTTCAAACAAGCTAATTTTTTCAAGTACTTAGATTATAAGATTTGAGAGCAAGATACAAAAAAAGACCTAAAACTGGCCAGACCAACAGGCACACAAATATCCCAAGAACACAAAGATAATAAATGCCAACTCTGACAGGTGACAGTATTTATATCCTGCTACTGTGCAAGCAAACTAAGAAACTCAACAGGACTGCAGTGTATGACATTCTGCTTTCAAAGAAATCAATGTGTGAAGAAAAAAAAAGCACCAAGCAGCATGGGAAGATCGTGGATACACAATTCAACAGTACTTTTAAACCAGCCTAATGGCTAACTGCTGATGAAGTGTCCCTGATACTGCCTCCTTTCCAGCAGCTCCAAATGTACCTTCCTGCATGTTCATGTGAGCAGCCGCTACCATGTTTTCCCAGAGATCAGTTTCTGTAAGCCAACAGAAATGTAACTATGCCAAAAATTACCTGGGCCAGCTTTCTGGGAAGTCAGGCAAGTGCGAGTGCAAGGAAACATATTGAGAAACATGTCTAGGATGAAATCAGACAGCCTGTTCAGTGGCAACTGCAGTGGCTCCTCAAGGTATACCCAAAAGATGCAACACATCTGAGACTGTCTTACACTGTGAGATACATTACTTCACAACTGGAGTAATCTTTTCTAGTGCTTTTATCTCCCCTGTTGTTTTACAATGAACACCTTATTCCTACCAGTTCAGTACAATTCCAACAGGGACACCTCAAAAATCCCACATATGATCAACAACTTCATGCTATTTTCATACACAGCAAGGAGAAAACAAGTCTGAAAGTCAAAAGCTGATTGCTCAGTTCCACTGGATGTAAGGCAATCCTCATACAAAATTTTCAAAAACCATCAGGATCTGCTTTGTCTTAACATTGAAAGAAAGGCCACCATGTCAGTTCGTCCCTAGCACACCCAGCTCACAGTGAACCCATACAGTGATATCCCTGTGATTTGAAGATAAACAAAAACCCAACTGAGCCTTGGTTATACCCCCACCTCCTAGGTTTCACATACAGCTTTAACTGCAAAATATCTCAGGGACCATCTACTAGGTTCTCTTTTCGAAAGTCAAATGTAGGTCATCCAATTAATCCACTTTCACTGGGCCCCCAGCCAGGAAGCAACTCCAAGGTCTGGCCTTTGGTTTCTGTTGCCAAGAGACTTCCCTTGGCCAGCCTTCTGCCTTCTCGTTTTGTTCTCTTAATCTGCTGATCTCGATAAGTGTTGCCATCATTTTCCTCCACCTGCTGCTGAAAACCTAGAGGCCCAAATGTCAATTTTTCATTCCTGAACTATTTCACAATTTCCATCCACATGTGGAATGACTTTCTTTACCAGCAATCAAGAGGTAAATGGGAATTTCCAACAACACAGCTTTTGTGAAAGGAATTAATCAGCAGAGATGGATAACTTCAGCAAGCAGAGAGCCAGCATCCAGACAAGAGGACAGAATGTTTTACAAACAGAATGCAAATTAATTCAGAAACAGATGTGCACGTGCACAAGTGTGCACATGCGTGAGTGTACATGCTGACCAAGATGGGGAGAGATGTTAACAGCTTCTCCCAAAGCCACCAAAAAGAACCGTATCAATTTATATACCTTAAAATATACTTCTAACATAAAAAATACAAAGCTTCATACCTTCAAAGAACTAGTGGGCTGAAAACATCTGAAATGCTGTAGCTGTTCTGTTTACTTGGATAGATATTTATATCTCCTCTATCAGTCATTGCAGGAGATATTTATGAAGGAATTAACCAATAAAACAAACTCATACGAGTAATTTATTTCTTTATTTACAAGCAAGATTAAGTTTGTAAGGTGTCATCTGAATTAATAGCATAGGATTATACAGAGAGATTAAAACAGAAAAATTGAGAGTGGAGGAAGTAGTTTTGAGAATTTATGAGACAAGTAATTCTTTTCATCTTATTCAGACTAACTTCAACTGTTACTACTTTCCTAGTAAACACGAACTTCTGTTGATGCTATACCATAGTGACTGACAGTAAAAATACCTTCTGGTACAGCACAAAGCTCATACTGCTGCCTCCAGCAGTGTTGTTGACACATATTACCAATGACAGAGGCTGTAGAAGCAGCAGCAGTTCATGCTTTCATCCTTCCCTTCTCAAACAGGGGATGCTAGCATCACAACTCAATCTTTCTTTCCACTGTGCACCCCAAACTTGTGCTCCAGCTTCCTAGCCCATGTCTTCTCCTATTCCCTTAGGATATGGCTCTGCCTCATCAGCATGGGATCCCAGACACAGCTCTTCAGACCTTTCTCTCTCCTCACTTCCTGCTCCTCCATCTCTACATCAGGACCTGAACTCATAACTGCTAATACTCACAATGGAAGCCACTGGTTGAGAGCAGTTTAGATAAATCACTCTCACAACAAGGTGTCTAAAAAGTAGGAACAAAGGTATTTTGGAAAATCGAGACTTAATTATGTTTACTCAGTGACTGGCACCAACACCTACAAGAATGCAGCATGAGCCTTCATACAGCTCCAAGCACAATTCACCTCCACTGCTGAAGAGGACTTTTGAACACATGTATAACATAAATTCATCATTACTATTACTAATGCATTTAAATTGCCTTTTATACCCTCAAATTGGCTCAGAAAAATAAATTAAACATTAGCTTTTTTCTTACAATTAGATTCTCATCTCATTACTAATCATAGTCATTCTAGTGAATAGGGTTATTTGAACACTCTTAGTTACATCCTTGTATTGAAAGAGAGACAGGACAAAAAAAATTCTGTTAGAACTGGGGAAGCCATACAAAATGTATAATTAAGTATTTCGCAACTGCTCACTATAAATAGAAGTAAAAGCAAAATGATGGGTGTTTACTTGGAACTGTTATCAAAATACAACAGTATTTTAATTAAAGACAAAAACCATCTGTATGAAGACAGAGTTGAAAGAAACAACAGTATAACATGTTAGGACTAAAAGAAATAGATGTAAATACATATATTTGCAGTGACTCTTTGACTGTAACATTATATAAAGTTCTACAATCTCATTAATATGTAGCTGCAAGAAATACTCTATTATTCTTAAGTAATTTTCTCTTCCACAAAGACTTTCTACTGGGTCATTGCATAAGAATTCAATTTTTTGGCTTTGTAAAAATAAGTTCTCATTATGTGCCTCACACTCACTGAGTATGCCATACAGGAAGATCTGCATGTAAGACCTAAAAAACACATCAGTCCTCACGCACAGGTGCAAACAAACGGCGCCTGCACACTAAATCCACAGACACACCACTGTCCTACTGCTTTCTTCATTGCAAGTGTTGTGTGCAAAAAGCAGTGCTGAATTTGTGCCATTAAAATCATTTCAGCACCTCTGGATTGCCATGTCATGCCTGACTGAGCAAAAGCAAACTTCAATGGCAAAGATAAAGCCCAACGATGAAAAACATTGGAAGCATAACTTACTTTGTGTATAAATCAATAAGCAAAATTTTGATCTGGTGGCAAAAAATCCATTCTGTGAATCATTATAGAAGTAAAAATTTTGACAGTGATCTCTGGCTTATGTAAATTAATGCAGTGCCATTATCTTGAACATTTGTAACAGCTTAGGTATAATCCGATATATTTTAAACAAAAAAAGCTCATTCCTGACTATGTGATTCACCAACAGTACACCAGAAAAAAAAAAAAAAAACAACAAAACCAAAAAAATACTTACTGCAAGTTTGAAATGCTGGTTCCAGCTAGAAGCATGACTACTTGATGTTTAGCACTGCGCACAGCTTTGACAGCAAAGCTGGCTGGTGACTCATTTTTGTTGAAAGTCACCCTCACCAGCATAGTGTGTGTTACACTGGTCTTGCCAAAAATTTCAAATGTCTAGAGAGGAGACTTAGTCTCTAGCTACATTAGTAAAAAGGGGTAAAATAGGTGCTACATCACCAGTCAAGCTGATTAACTTGTCCAACTTTATTTAGGTACAAAGTCAATATTTTTCGATCAATCTTCCACCAAAAGTTACATCTACTTCCCACAGGGTGGTCTGTTCCAAGACAAACAATGCCACTTAAGATAGCTTAATAGGGGAAACACGCTTCAAATAGGGTCCTGCACAGTTACATATTGGCGCTACTTCTATTCTAAGTTTTGACAATAGCTTAGACACTGGAAGACAGAATATATTCATAAAACCTATAGATAGCTCCAAGCTGGGACAGGCTGTAAATACTTTGGAGTACAAGAATAGAATTTGAAATCACAGATCAGGGAAGTGTTCTGAAAGCAAAGAGATTAAATTCAATTTAAAACAACCAAACCAAACCAAACCAAAACCCCAAACCTCTCAAGGGAATAATGTAATGGGGGGGCAGGGGTGGAAGGACATTTGGAACAATGCCCAGATACACTAAGGGCTAGACTGTGGATCTCAAAATGTGATGCAGTCATTATACCACTAACAAAAGGAATGCAGAGGAACAACATGAAGTGATAAAGACAATTCTCAGACTGTAATGCACTAACAGAAAGACTAGGTACCTATTCATTTGCTCTGCTAGGGCCTCAAGAAGCCATTTTAGTGCCTTAAAGTTATAAACCAACTGGAGAAAGTCCAAAGGGACCATCTAGAAATACAAGGTTATTAGAAAGCATGATTAATGACAATAAATTAGGATTTTAAAAGAAGACAAAAGATGACTACAGCCCTCTTAAAATACTTGGGTTACAAGGATGCTGGTAATCAGTAGTCCTCTGTAATTATTGCTAGAGACAGAGAAAAAGTGTCAATATGTTTAAATATGAGCATGGAAAATCTTGTTAAATCCAAGTGGTGAATCTCTCAATCCAGAAAGGTGGTAGGACCTCCTTTGCTGTAAGATTTTTTAATAGAGATACATAAACATCTTCACATGAAAAATCTAGGACATTGCTTCTCAACCACCAGTTTACAGACTCCTGGCATCTACACACATTTTTGAGGTGTCTACAGGTAGTAATCAAGACAGTTGAGCCTGTAAGCAGTGAATTCACTACAATGGAACACATTTCTGTAGCAAGAAAATCTCTGGTAGTTGGAAACAGAACACCTGGAAACCCATAGGGTAGTTAATTTCCTAGGGTTGTATTTCCATTTTTTATTTAAAAAAAAAAAAAAAAAAAAAAGGTATATCTAAATTCAGGGAAAGAAACTTGGAGATTTTTGGGCCCATGAACACTGCTGAGTCAGATGACACCCAGGAGATTTAGCCATTTTACAGCTATTTTACAACTATCATACAACTGTGCATCAGGATCAATCAAGCCAAGACCTTTGTATAATTTTAGTGTAAGAGGGGATTAAAGCCCTCTTTTTCTTAAAGCCCCATGTATCTTCTCTCAATAACACAAGGCTTAGAACATGTTTCTTCTCAATCCATTTCTAAATTGCTTAATTTAGAAACTCTCCACTTTAATCACTCAAATACTCTGCACATTTATCCCAACTCTTTAATATTTTTAGAAAACACCAAGTCCCAGAAAGTAAAATCTTATTTGTCTTCTGTGCCAGTGTAGATACAGGGACTTTAATATGCTACTTTCTACAGGGAAATGTCAGAGACAGACAGATGGCCCATTATGATCGAATTGCAAGCAAAAGCTCAGCTCTTCCACCTGAGGAATTTTCAGCATCTGAAAATAAAAAAAACTTAAGCTACAAGACTTTTGAAAAATGAATGCAAACTATGAATTTTTTATAATATTAATCTTCAGTTAAGGGCAACATGACATTTATGAAGGTATACTCCATGCATAAAATGGAAGAATAAGGGTCAAGTTGAGGAAAGATCTTGTCTGACTGAAAATGGATAAGCAGATACTTATATATTAAGTGGGAGGGATCACAGCAGGGTAACATTAGATCTCTCCGCATGTAATACTGTTTTTAATCTATACCCACAAAAGATTTCTTCTCAACACTGTAACACTTATTATGTCTTATAACAACAAACATTCTTCCAGTGTGTTAGCTGAGTGTCCTACCCTACTGCCTATCCTCTGTATCGTACCTTCTCTCTCCTCAATGTCCAAAGTGCCAGATTTTCTTGTTTCAAGAGTTTCCTCTAAACCTGTAGGTCTTTTTGGAAGCCCTGGAGATTCAGAGGTGACAGAATGAGAAAAATGCCTCAATTACACCACATAAGCAGAAAATCACTGCTGTTCTTACAATAAATGGGGGAGAACCAGTCAACACTGTCAGCATCAAAGATCACCTAACTGGCCATGCATGGTTTACATGCTCCCTCTTTCTCACTCCTCACTGCTTAGAATCTCAACCAGCTTTTCTTCTGATGGACCTGATGTCACTAATTCAAATGGGTATTTGCACTTCTGCAAAGGGAGTATAAATTTAATATGAAACCAAAAGAGTAAATATTTAACTTGACACGTTGTGCCTGTGTAAGTAGCAACTTGAAAGGAATAAAGCAATGGAAAATGCAATCCTTTTTCTCTCAGCACCTGAACTTCTCGTATTATCCAAAAGCCAAGGAGGAAAATCTACTGGTGGTTTTAAAAGAACGTAAGGTTTGACAGCCTGTAATTCACAGCATCTTTCCCCTTTTCCAACAGCACAGGCTCTTTCCTGTTAGAGGATGCTTCACAATTTCTTTTGTTTCCTAGTAGGAAGGCAGACAGTGCGTTTGCAGTGTAACAGCTGCTTACTGAGCATTCGCAATGACAACAGATTCCTTCAGAGAGGAGCTTCATGGGGCCACTTGCTTATGTTTGCTGAGGAACCTGCAGCAGGTCAGAGCTGCCATGAGCTCCAGCTGCCTTTTGAATACACCCAGAAATTATTGCCCTCCTACCCAACGTCAGCAGAAGGGAGTGCATACCAACAGGACAAATATTCTGCTCATAAGGTGAGTGTGCTTTATCTGCAACTGCAGCTTCCTCAATAAACTGAACCATAAGGCCATGTTTGAGTCCCTGTCAGGAGAGTACTATCACCCCTATGCAGCCTGGGGGAGATTCACCAGAAGGCAGCTATTTGCAGTGTATGGTACTACAGATCCCCTACACAGTGATAGATATGAGAGCATTCACTGACGAAGGAAGGACGAGAGAACAGGCCTTGAATTGCCACAGCCTATGTATAGATTCTTCTACATATACATACATGATGGTCACAAACATAGTCTGTACTGGTTGTTCTTTAGGCCCCCTGGATCTAAAAACACAATTTTGAGAAACCAGTGTTCAGCATTGGCACCTCTCATGTTATTTCTTGGCCTTTACCATTATTCTGCCTGGAAGATGACAACTACTTCTACGATTTTTATTTATTGTGTTTTAGATACCTTAACTGCAGATGGCAACTTTAATAGTTTTTTTGGTTGGTTTTATGTGTGATACAGCTCCATCTACAGTGAAACGCAGCCTAAACTCAACTAGAAAAAATCACAGGTTAGGATGGTACATTTGAGGAGAAGGCTGATTTCACAAGACAGAGCATATTTGTCACTTGCTGGGATACTGTCACGTAAAATAGAAGTAAGCATCTGTATCTAACTTTTATCTATTTATTAAATACATTAAAGTACACAGATAAAGCTTCTGTTTTATGAGAGGGATTTGTATTTTGCTAACAAAACCACTGTTTCAGACCTGCAGTGAAACAAGCAAACAAACAAACCCCAAAACCACAACTTCAGCAATAATATATTATGTCCTGAAATTTGTTCAGCATACCAATCATGGAAAGTGTCTTGTGTTGGTAGCTAGCTGAGCTAAAAATTTGCTTTCAAAAGAGTAAATCATACAGGTTATAGATTTGCAATGAAGGAAAAAAAAATCACAGAAGGAAAATTATAGAGAGTGTAGTCTAGCAGAATTACAAGCAAAATATTATCCTTCTTCAAAATGTTATCATTTTCCTTTTCATTTTAATGAGATAATAATAAACACATGAAACATGGACTTAGATAAATGGAAAATGGGGACCAACAGTTAAAATATCAAATCAGAGATTTTGCTAAAAAATCTTATTATCTTGAACAGCTTTGCTATTAGTTACTAATGTTGAGTACCTGGAGAATAGCTTTGAACAATAATACTGGTTAATACTGAAGACAATGATAGTGACACGATTGTAATAAAGAAAAGTTGTAAAAACATACAATCTGATTCTCTGCTGTCTAAAATGACTATAAAAGGTTAAATCCAGTACAAAATGGTTACATAATTCTGTAGCAAAATAATCGATGTAAACAACTACTTGGCAGATGCAACAATAAGAACACAGACCCATAACATAACTTGATACTTAAACAAACCAAACCACAGTGATTGAGAGAACTAAAGATAATCTGGTTTATCATGTGTGGTTCTGGCATGAAGGGAAGAACTGAAAGGTAGGAATCTTATTTATACTCACATCCACATTTATCAAAAAGCTAGAGAATTTCATTATTGCCTTAGAAAGCAGCTCTCAGATAGACTGCTGCATAGCACAATATTCCCCATTAGATCTTATGCTAGATGATATTATCCCATGTTCATTTCCTCTACCTAGTACTGTTCAGCATCTCTCTCTCCCACTCTGAACACATCTGGAGCCACTTGGAACAAAAAAGGAGGATCCCTCATCTGGCCTTTCTGCACTCTGATTTCTGATTCAAAGGATGTTAGCGGGTAAAAGACCCTACTATCTGTTTGCTTGGCTCATGTCTTGCAGATGGGGGAAATAAGGAAGAGACAGAGAGAATGAGTCCCCCAAACTGTAGTTTGAAAAGTGCAGCCAAAGAACCACTCTTGCAAGCTTATGATGCCCATTACAGAAAAGTTCCTGTAGTCTTTGTATACAGCTTTGATTTTTACCATATGCTTAAAACACTCCATGAAGCAACATAAATTTCCTGCTATTCTCCTTTATGTTTTATAATCGTTCTGGAAACTGCAACTTGATATTTATAAATACACATACCAGACACAGAAAGAATAATGGTAGATTGTATTTATTTGAAGTTAATAGAGCTGGTGATATAATCGTGTCATTAACCATTCTGGCTTCAGCATTACTGTTCTCAGATACAAATGGAATTATACTATCTCTCTCTAAGCCCTGACCTGTAAAAATACTACACTATATTTGTTTAAACTTTCCTGAATGTGTTTATACTATGTCCGATTTACAGTAGACACCTGCATGATCTCTGAGTATTCTTTGATTTAAAAAAAAATAATAATAAAAATTTGAGAAATTTAGGAAAAAATAATCCTTTCTGATTTTTACTGTTTTATGTTAAACAACGGATGATTCTTTGATTTTGAGAATCACTAGAGATTTGGAAGATAAAACCATGAAGGCTCCATTGAGTAAGACATTTGCCTAAGACTTCTACAAGGTAGAAGTCCTGCTCCACCAGACTTGTGTGACCCTGGGACTGCTGGTATGTCTGTGTCTCTGTTCAAGCTCTAACATAAAACCTGTACTCCCTTACTTCAGAGGAAAACAGTCAGTATAAATTTTCTGAAGATTGTAAAATGCACATGTACTACACTAATTGATTATATTAGTCTACATAAGATGAATATGGGTAGCTTGCATGGGTGAACTGATTTTAGGACACAGGATCTAAAGGTTACAGGCACTCCCAAGGGTGCGACTACAGTAACTTTTCCTAGGAGAGTAAATCAGGACAAAGTGGCATAGGAAATGACAAATCAAGCAGCTTCCAGGCACCTGCTGTCAAAAACCAGAGAGAATTCAACCTTGTATCAACTTGCATGTTAAAGATGCATTAAATGCATGCCTTCAAATTGTCCCCCATTGCCTACCAGAGATATATTTCTGAAGAATTTTTGTAGGTTAGAGATAATACTGCTGTATTTCGTTCACACAAATGCAAACATTTGTGAGCAAAATGATCCAATGAACTATACATTTGCAACACTCTCCAAGTATATTTTTGCTTTTCCTTGGCTGGTGAAATGGCATGCATTTTTATTTTAGGAGAAAAAAGAGGGGGCTGGGGGGAATAAACATAGTTCTCTAGAATACAGAAAAAAAAAAGACCTGGAGGAAAAGGAACTGAAGGCAAAGAGGCTTCTGAAGTTCTTACAGCTTCAGTCTGGACCAAATAACTTCTTTTGCCTTACAAATTCAAATTACTTTGAAAAAGGTTAATTGCGATTCTTTCCATACTCTCTGGGGTTTTGCTGTTGACGTCAGTTGCAAGCTACCAAGTAGTACTCCTCCATAACCAATTACACACTGCAATAATGTCTGCTCAGTCTTAGATCTGACATCATCTATATTTTCATCTTTTTAATTGCAATCTACAGTAGTATCAGTTTCATTTTTAGTTTTTAGAATGCTGTGTTCCTTAAATCTAGACTACATTACCATTTCATAGTTGCTTCCCCCTTCCTCAGCTTAAAACTATCAAAAAGATAAGAAAAAACAGCTAAAGGAAGAAAATAAACTAATTCAAAATTTTTTTTAAAAAAAAAGCTATGACTTTTTAATTCAGAATAAAGTGCTGTTTGCGCAACTCTCAAGCATTCTCCCACATTCACACAAGAATTTTCACAAGATTTTTTTTTTTGCCATTCTTTCACTTGGAGATTTCCTTAGGTTGCTCTACTCCTACTGCCACGAGCTGCTGAGGAATTACCTCAAGTCCCTTCACAGAAAGAGTGCTGCACAGGAATGAACTATAAACTGGACAGCTTAGCACAAAAAACACCCAAAATCTCATCTTTCTGTCAGTCTGTCAGTATAAGGGCATGCCAGATCCAGTGCTGTAGCTAAAGATCACCTTTAACCTTCCAGCAGAATGAAGATACATACACACCCATTATGAGATGAATGCAGATTTTTTTACTCTGTACTTATTAAATTGAATTTAAAATTATTTAACACAGATTTTCTTTTTTCCCTATTTTAAATCCTCTGACTGTACTTATTGAAAACATCTCTTTTTAGGCCACCCCTTTGAGAAGTATTAATGCTCCCACATGTGTCTTATTCAGGACTTTAATTGACCTTGTTACTGAGAAAATCATTTTCTTTCTGTATCAAACAAAAGCAGACTTTTAAAATAAGAAATTATCTTATGACAATGTCAGAATATCTTGAATTTCACAAAGGAATGAATAGGGAACCCTATATAATTTATTTTAATAGGCATCTTGACAGAGGCTGAAATATTCATCTGTATTACATAGAAAATATAAAACTAGCTATATACTAGAATGAACATCTTGGGAAGAAAAGCAGCAGTCTGCCTCTCAGCTTGCTATTATTCTCCTATGTGCCATTTTAAGCTCCTGGCAGGTGTCATCTTTATTAAATCTTCAGGCCTTTACACAACACTTAGTCCTGCACTTGCAGCCCTGTGACAAAATCTTCCCCACTCAGCCATTCTGAATTATCCTTTAGGTCCACTGGAAGCACTTCTTTGAATAGCTCACGGCTGAAGTCGGAAAAACTGGCCAAAGGATGTCAAATTATATGGCTTTCTGATCCAGCCTTTGAACTCAGGCTATGGCTCAACAATACCATAAACCCAGCTTTAGGACTCCCTGTGCTTCATCAGAAGTGTCATGGCTATGCAGAAAAACTGATCTGGAATAAGATGACCCTGCTGATTGGGTACAAATTCAAGCTGCCAGTTTAGATTTGTTAAAAAAAGCAATGAATGGTTAAGTTAGCACCAACAGGCTTTATGAAGAATTAAATATCACCTGCTCACCTGTAGACAGTGTAAAGAAACAAAGCCAGCCAGACTCCTCCTTGAGTAGTTTGGCTAATCCAAGAGAATGGCTACCACATGTGCAATCCTGCTTCTGATCAGATCTATTTTGCTGGGGGCCCTGCTAGTGCACAGATCCAAATGAATGATCATGGAAATCAGAAACTTCTCAAGGGAAATTCACCTAGGATAAGAAAAATGGTTCTTCTGGACCCCAGCACCGAAGACGGAAGTGGGAACAGCCTTAATTTTCACTTTAGTTTGTTGGTATCTCACATACAAAGGATAATGATAGTGACAGATAACTGAAGGAAGATGTATTACATGGCTGTCTGCAATTCAGAAGCATCACGAGCCCAGGAACTTTCAACATGACTTCTCCCAGTAGAATAGTTCACTTGGGACAAAATGACCTCTTGGAAGAAAGATTTTTGTCACCGCAGCTGCTGCCCAGACAGACTTACTGCTTCTGGGGGCCTCTAGAGGATTCAACTCTAACAGAAGCTAAAGCATAACCAAGGCTCAGTTCAAGGCAAGTTAAATCTCAACAGAGGAAGTTAATGTGATTTCTTAAAGTTACCAGCATTCAGTTTTCAGGTCCTATATCATAACTTCCTGTACTCCATCATTTAAGTAAAATATGTTACCAAAATTAAAAAGAAAATAAATAAAATAAATCTATGGCCTAGCTTCTAGACATACTTTTGGAGTATTCAGACCACTGTAGTACTTGCATTTCAGTTTTAAATTCTTTGTTTCCTAGAAATAAAACAGTCATTGTCAGGCCTTAAACAGTATGTAGGCAGCAGTCACACTCCGGAACAAATAGCACAGAGTCTATCCCTGGCAATAAAGCAGAATTAAATGCAAGTATTCGGTCTTCACTCTAAACACAGGTACATCCACAACATGCATGAATTTTAAGAGACTGACTATGCATTCCCCATGTTTGCTATTTTCTGCCTGTTATTTTACTGGTTTCTGTATGATGATTTACAAATTGTATGACTTGCACACCTAAAGCAAATCAGATTCAGGTAAGTACATGAATCTGTATACTTAATGTATTCCTCATACAAACTGGTCATTTCATTTTCACATATGCCTGCATGACTAATGCAGAAGAATAAACCAACATTCATTCACACAGCAGTACTGAGACAAAAGGTGGTTTCTTGAATATCCTCAACATTCTGTGGCATACATGTCCACCTCTTTGTGCCTGTGGTATATTATTACAGCCTAAGAAATTCAACACATATATAACTGGTATTGATTAATATATGCTTCATACCACCAGCTTCAAATGAAATAATCCCATTTGATTTAAAACAAGATTTTAAATCTCTTCCTTCCTCTTAAATACCTTTTGAGACACTACAGTAAAATTTTCCTTTCAAATTTATTGTTTAAACTGCAGGGCAATACTTTTCCCATATTACTACCATCTTCTTCATGCAGAGAATTTCCATTACCATGATTGTATGCCACAAATATGGTTATGCTATGTATCTGAAAGGAGTCTAAGCATTCTTTTGCAGCTTTCTAAGAGGTGAAAAAGAAGGCAGTCTCACTGGCCTGCTCACACCAAGGGCTTCCTCTGCCTCCCTTGCACCAACATTGTCAAACACCTGGACCATGCTGAGCTAGTTCATGGATCTAAACTAACAAAAAACTTATCCCCCCAAAAACCAACAAATAGTTGCAATGCAGCAACCCACAGCAACTGATTGCTGAGTCAGGCTTTCACTGCTGTACTCAAGTGAAAGGGAGAAGAAAGGCAGAAACCAACATCTGGGTTTAAACCCAGTTAAATTATATAATCAAACCACACCTAAAGGGTCCATACTGGCTGCCAATGCTTCCTATTTAAAACAGCACTGTAAGTTAGAGTCCTCATCATCAAAAATAAGATGACATATAGCAAGCTACTGCAGGCATTTACAAAGAACTTCTAGACAACTGAAAAAGAGCTGTTAGTCTTCTGTTACAACTGTGTTTTTCAGATTCAGTGTTCTCGAAAATATTACCAACAGTGTGCTGACATCAAAAGCAAAGCAATACTTGTGAATCATGGAATGGTTTGGGTTGGAAGGGACCTCCTAAAGATCATCCAGTTCCAACCGCCCTACCATGGGCAGGGATACCTTTCAATAGACCAGTCTGCTGAAAGCCCTGTCCAACCTGGCCATGAACACTTCCAGAGATGGGGCAGCCACAACTTCTGTGGGCAACCTGTGCCAGTGTCTCACCAGTAAATTTCTTCCCAATATTGAATTTAAATCTAGCCTCTTGGAATTTAAAGCCATTCCTCCTTGTCCTGACATTACTTGTTCTTACCTCTCCAGTTTTTTTGTAGGACCCCTTTAGGTACTGAAGGGCTGCTAGAATACCTTATGCAAATAGAGATCTCTTTTTAGACCCACTGACAGAAAAGGTACACCAATGTTCAGTCACACAAGCACCTTGCCAGGTGCAGAGTAGGAAGAACAATCTTCAAGTCTTCCAAGTAGAAGATTCCAAGAGAAGCACATTGGTAGCAGTGAAGCAGGGCTATGTTAAGGTCAGACATTATGCAACTATGGGGAGAAGAGACTGGTAACCAGGGAAGCATTATTAAAGTTAAGAAGCAGAAAAGGAATATTAAGCCTATATTGCATCATATTATTCTGTACAATACTAACAGCAAGCAATTCCTCATTAGTATTTCCAGCCTTCTTTAGCAAAAGTGTTAATTTTCATTCTCTTCCACACAGTCACAAGAAGCTAATTTTCAGTGAGAGGTTAACAATAAATAATTTAAAACTTTGTCAAGAGTGTGTGCTTTTTTTGACTGCCTGTGTAGTCAGTTTGACAACTTGAGAAGCAGGAACAAAGCACTTGCAAAAATCCTGTGGTTGCAGCGAGGAATCAGAGAAAGTGGAAAAGAAGCCCATAATAATCTCAAAACAAAGGTACATGAAACAGCCTTAGATCAGCCCATCAAATACTTTTAAAACTGCACAGGAATCTGAGACAAGGCTTGGTTTGCTAGGCTGATGTAACAAGTCTGTGAGATTTTAGGATGCAGGCTGGAATCTATGAATCTGACATGATGGTGGCATTCACTGTAAATATGCCTTCTATATTTTACATGAAAAAATAAAGGCTCAGGACTGAATAATGTTGAATACCTGCTCCTCCCATCAATTTTAGTAGAGCTTGCTCTCTCAGGATCTGTCATCAAGTATATAAACTACTTCTACATCACCACCGGAAATCCTGGCATATTTGTACCTGCTTTGAAAGATATTTTTCCTATGCTGCATGCAGATGGGCTCAGTAGTATAACTATTTCAAATATCAACCTTCCCTTACATCCAATTCAAAACTACAGCCATACTTTATTGAAACACCAAGGATTTAGTCTCTGCTACCTCTCCAGGTTCTCATGCAATTGTAGTGAGAGATGGTGCCTTCTTCGAAGTGATTCATGTTTTGTACCAGAACTGATTTTATCCCTTCATAATAATTTATGGTTTACATATACAGGATATCCACTGACTGTCTGGAAGGCACTGGTATTTCTAGCGTCCCAGGAAGCATATGTTTGAAGATAATTTCAAATACTCAAAATCAACATAATCTTGGAAAAGTAGAGAAAAACTAGCCATGTCATGTACTCCTATATTCCATCTAATTTAAAAGTCTTGGGATTTTATTGGAAGTCTTCGGTATCTTTTTAATAGAGAAGGACAATGAGAATAGTTGCATTCTTTTGTATGGTTAGAAATATAATCCTAAATTTTTCATATCTCCTCATCCTAAACTACGTTCTTTGAGATGGTATATGTATAAGGATTTCAAGGCTTTTTTACACACATGCACCCTATTTTTTCTATCTAAAAACCATATCATTCTTTTCACCTAATCTCTTGACATCATTTTCCTTCCTCCTTCATTTTCCAATACTGTTTCAATGAATTTTAACTCACTTGGAAGTTGGTTTTGTGGCTTATAAAAATCACATGTGGAGAATCTGAATATTTAAAGGTCAGAAAAATAACGACTTCCAAGACAGTAAAATTGGTCACTCAGTATAAAGTTAAGCACGGGCTTGTATTCATTACAACTAATTAAAGGCAGTAACATTCCAGTATTTAGAGAAAATTAAAGATGGGAAATTGACATTGATAAACCACTGCTTAGTTTAAAACTTTATTTAGAAGAATTTCAATGAGTGAAAAGAGAACAGTCTAACTGATTTCCAAGCCAGTCACCCTCAAAGTACCAGAACACTGCATTGTTATGGTGCTTTTTATTATTAGTTATCTTGGTGATATCTACTTTACCCCAACCCTCACTATATAAAAACTATAGTATAGTTTATAGTATAGTATATAAAAACTATAGTTCTATAGAAAACCCCAGTAAGCAAGTAAAAACTGGCAACACAAATAAGGCCTTTCTGGATAATGTAATGACTCCTAATTGTTTCTTGTCTGGCATAGTTCCAAGATTTTGAAATCATATTTATACAACAACCTCTATAACTTCATAGAATGGTTTGGGTTGGAAAGGACCTTAAGATCATCCAACCCCCCCTGCCATGGGCAGGACATCTAGGCCATGTTACCCAAGGCTCTGTCCAACCTGGCCTTAAACACTGCCAGAGATGGAGCATTTACCACTTCTTTGGGCAACCCATTCCAGTGCCCCACCACCCTCACAGTAGAGAACTTCTTCCTTATATCTAACCTGAATCTTCCCTGTTTAAGTTTTAACCCTTTATCCCTTGTCCTATTGCTACAGTCCCTGATGAAATGTCCCTCTCCATCATCCTTTTAGGCTCCCTTCAGATACTGTAAGGCTGCTATGAGGTCTCCACGCAGTCTTCTCTTCTCCAGGCTGAACAGCCCCAACTTTCTTAGCTGTCTTCATCCAAGAGGACAAATTCTGAAGCAAGTTTCTATGTATCTCTGTATTTGTATATATTATTATACGTATTTGAATATTAGAACTAATTAAATGGCAGCAGTGGCTCAGCAGACCACTGAAATGCCTGGCATGACTTATATCACGAATCATTTAAAGAAGTGATCCTTAAAAAAGAAAAGACTCAAGTGAGGATAAGGGAAAAGAACTATTCTTGGGACAGGAATAAGTCACAAGGGACAAGAACAACTGTGTAGACAGCAATTCTGTAGAAAATAATTTAATCCTTCATAAACTTTTATAAATCAGCCCGCTGGAACACTGGGACAACCTTTATGACTCATACTTTCCTCTGTCATTTTGCAGGAAGATGCTCAATGTTGCTGTATCTCAGCTGGGAGATGTAAATACCAGCAAAGGGATTGTACCTTCTTAAACTGCCTTTGGCAGGTCCTGAATGTTTAGGAACTGCTGCTTTGTTTCAGTGCAAAGACAAGGCAGGGAAGGCAGGTGGGGTGGAGGAGGGGTGGAAGTGATATTAAGCTTGTTTATTTGCCTTTGGCCCACTTCAAGTCATTCACAAGGTAAGAAATGATAAAAGTACTTTTCTAAAAGCTTCTTGCCTCTGACAGCTTGAGTACTTTTCAAGCCAGCTCCACTGCAGTCAAGCATGCAGCCTGAAACCAGCATTTTGAATTCATCAGTTTCACTTTGCATTTAAGTGGCCTAAGAGTATTCATACAGGCTGTTAACTGTTCACAAATGCAATAAAGTTTGTTAAAGTTCATGAAGATTTCAAACAGAGTCTGTCCTTCTTTCAAACTTATATGGCATGAGGCACGGGAACTCAATGCACTCCATCTGCTGGGCCAGTTCACACACACTCAAATGTCTCTAGGTACATGCTACAACTGGTTTGAAGTTGTACTAAATATTGGACTAGACCTATTGCCTTTTATATTCCCTTTTTCAAACTATGTTCCTTTTTAGATACATTTCTACATGCTATCACTGGTCCTAAAAGGGATAAAATAAAAAAGTAGAAATAGTACTTCGAGATATCTTGCAAAAGGTGGGAGGAGGTTTCTGAACTGAACATTACATTTTTGGCCCTAAAAGCAGTTTAGGGGCTAAAACCTAATTATGCTACCATACACAACTCTAAAAAGAGCTAAAAAATTTTTAGCATGCTTGTCCTCTGTATTAGCTGTAAAAGACTTCTCTAGAGATTAATCATGAAGATCAGCAGTTCCTAGATGACTGTACACAAATTCATGGGTACTAGATTTTAGCATCGGTACATTTATAGTTATGACAGATGCCTTATTCACATTTTGATTCTCTGTGATGTGTATAAGGAGTCAGCACTGTTTCAGCACCTGTGAGCCACACACAACATACAGCAAATAGGAACTCTGTAAGCTTTGTACTCAACTGAACATCCAGGCACTGGCTCTGCAAATTGCTTAGGCTCCAATCTGGGGTGCCAAGTGGCCTCAAACGACTCCTTATTCATCTAGGTATGGTTAATTAGCATTAATAACTTCACTGAAGTGATTAAACAGAGACAGTAAAAATGTATATTTACATTTACTGTTAGAACTTCCAAGTTTGTTCTTTTAAAAATTGCATTTAATTACATAACATAAATAAAGAGGGAACTGGATATATCTCGCTGGGGACGTATTACATATAGCTTTACATATTCTCACACATTTTGTCTGCGAATTCAGAGTATTCCTTTTTCTGAAAGCATGAAGAGTGAAATAAAACTATCTGCACAGTCAGAAGACATTAAACATGCATAGTATACATAAATATACAGAAACAAAAGAACACCAAAATAGGTCTGCCAGAATACTACTGCTTGAACAAAAGCTCTCTGCCCTATCTGCCTTGAACTGATAAAAACTGGTTTACAGCATCATGTACTGAATGCACATTAAAAACTTCTGAGTAAGGCTGAAGTTAAAAGGGTTATATAGAGAAAGAGAGGTTGTGACATGCCAGAATGGCACGATTTCTGTAATCACAAAATACTCACTTTGAAGCATAATGTAAAAGCTTTTACTTGGATCTGTCCCACCATCTTTCAAGGAGACTTACAGTTACAGATTCTGAATTTGTATTTTTTCTAGCATTTGTATTTTCTTGGATGACTTTAATTAACTTCTTCATATGCTTATAAACTTGGAGAGGATTTGCTCTAAGCTCTTACATCTCTCATCTATATTAAGATATTTTAATCTTTAAAGTTCTAGTACATTTAATGGATTTAAACCATTTAAGAAGGAAGGAAAAATGCTAGCAAAATGCATCCAAGCTGAACATTTTTTGCATGAACTTTCTATTTGACACAGCTTAAAAGTTATTTTAAGATAGCCTAAGAACTCCCTAATGGGCCCAATAGTAAAAAAAAAAAAAAAAAAAAAAAGAAGTACTTTATTTTATTCCCATGGAATAAAATGTGGCAAACAGGGAAAGAAAAATATGGGGAGCAAGGAGAATGGAACAGAAAGACCTAATGTGAACTGAAGTATAAAGAGACTGCAATAAACAGCAACCTAAAGTCTGCTTTTTGAGTCCATTAAATTAAGAGGTTGAGCTATCAAAACACACTGGGGAAAAAATTAATATTATAAAGAAAGCAAATTTATAATGAAAGGTAACAGTGAATGAAAAGTAATATGGGTGAATGTTTGAAAAGAAAATAGATGCTTGTGTATCATACACTGTGGACCTGACTTTACAAATTCCAATCTGTATTATACATATTAAAAAATACTTGTTTTATGTACAGTGACAGAGCACTTGCTGTTTAATACATTAAAATAATGTAACCTTAAGCATAATCTCCTTGCCTGGAAATATCAGTCTTTCCAGAATGTGACAGAAGTAATTCCTGCATATAACCTTCCCTTGTAATCTGGTAGTTTAGGAGGACTGAAAATGTGGTCCCTGCTGTCTTTCCCTTCTGTTCATCTCCTCAATTTTACCCACCCAGAGATCTTCAATTAGATGAAGAAACCTGACCGGTGTTGGTAACAGCTGAATATATGTCATGACAGACACAACTCTTTCCTGCCCCAAGTGGGACAGGAAGATGATACATATCTTGAGGATCAATTCCATACAGATTCTGGAGTCCCACTCACCCTTCAAAAAATAGTTCTTTTTCTCCTTTTGAGCAAGCATTGCTCTCCCTTGTAAGTACACTAAGGCTTGATTCTCTCTCTCCCTTACATTGATATTAACATAGCAGAAGGAGCACAAGCGATACTGAAAATGATTTTGATCTTCCACCATTTCTGCTCTCTGAGGTAACAACAGACACAATACTTGACTTCCATCCATACATGTATCATTTAGAAAGGAGCTTTCAGTTGGTTTTGTGCTCAGCCATCTGAAGCACCATGAAAAGCCCTGAGTCAGATGAAGTAGATGATCTTAAAGGTCTTTTCCAACCTAAATGGTTCTATGGAAATAAAAAAAATAAAAAAAAAAAAAAAAAAAAAATGCACAAGATATTGCCCTGCCCTTAGTTTTCAGTATTTACCACCATCTAGATCATTGTAATAAAAATGCTGTTACACAAATCATGTCTGATCTAAACTCACCTTTAAAAGCTGTGAATTACACATGGTGTGTTATTCTAATATTTCTAGGAATTGTGTAATTTACAGATTTGTGAACTGTGTACCTTACACAACCATAATTCTTGCAAATGCAAGAAAAATACATATCCTATAATTGACTGGCCTGGTCAGTGCTGACATATAGAAATAAAGCCTCAGACTCATTAAATGGCTGTGTCAGAGTCATGGAATATGGTGATGCTTCTTGTTCAAGCTTTCTGTTTATGTTACTTGATGTCACCTGTTACAGTAATTCACTTGAAGAAATACTTCAGTGATTAAAATATCACTTCCTGAGATGAGACTTCTTACATAAACATGGTATTGAGTAGGATGGAATCTCTGTATATAAATAATGCATAATTGAAATGGATTGGTAGAGGATACACAAAATTAATAATCCCTGTTCTTAAATACTGTCATTGTATCTGTTGTTAAAAGACATGTTAGGATCCCAATTTCAAGAAAAGTCAAAATCATTTGTTGTTAGTCTCCCTGATACTGTCAGGTATCAGCTGGCATCTAAATAAAGTGCTGACCCACTGCTTTCTGATGATGCTCTTAAAGCTCCTGTCGTCCAGTGGTACCACATCAAGTTTGTAAGAAGCAAAAAGCCAACGCTCAGAAACCACTATAGACTTCATGATAATAATTTGCAATTACCCTGCTCTTCAAATGAGCAGGTGCCTCTCAGAGCAAGGTGAGTGCTCAACAACTGAGAAGCACTATAGCTTGCACAGGGACTGCTGCTTGAAAGAACAATTAGCAAACTTTCAGTCAAGTCTGTGGCTGGCTCTGCCTATACGGCCTGCCAGCCCAAATTTTGCTTCTCACAGTGACTTTTCTACAACTTCAGCATTTCCCTCCTTCCATTTGAAAACAGGTAGAGATGATATCATTCTGGCCCTGTTTCAACTAGATTTTTGAATGGGTCCTAAAAGCTTGCTAGCATGAAAGCAATATAATTCACCCTCTAGACATACAGAGTTAGGGCTTTCAATCAGAAAGACTTGGAAGCTGTAATGTTGTTATTGTATTCTCATTTTAAGATCTCATTTAGGAGACCTATATAATTTTGCTCTGAGGGACCTCTGGGCTGACTCAGCAACCAAAGGAAAACTTTGTCACTGGCCTTCTATGCTACCACCTAAAGTTCCTAAATCTGGATATATAAGCAAGCTGTAAGCACATATATTCCCCAGTAACCGTGTCAAGTATACGTACCCAGGGTGCAGGCAAAATGACACAACAAGGAGAACCAGAGAAATTGGAAGTAGATGTGACATGTTCTACACTAATCATAGCTCTGACGCATCCACAACCCCATCAAAATACTCCTTTTTCTACAATGACCCAATGATTAAAGTTTGGACCAGATGATCTTTCAGAGCACCTTCCAACCTGGGCTGTTCCATGAGTCTATGACTGGGAGACACTCAGTACACGGATGGGTACTCTAGTGTACTGGGAAAACAAAGAGTCATTCTTATTCCAAGACTGTTGCTAGCCTGAGGTCATCACCCTTTGATCAAAGGTCTTCCAAAACACTTCAGATGGCCTGTCACCATCCTCGGGAGTAGTGTTACTGTTTTGCTTTCAGAGGTATCTGCAGGGGCATCTAAGGCCAGATAACCAGTCAAAAGAAAGGATGTGTCAAGTTAGCACATTTGTATTGCAATCTGGAAATTTGTTGGGGTTTTTTTTCCTACCCATAAGAGATATTGTTGCAAATTCCACATAGCTCAAAACTCTTGGGCAATTTGTGCAGTGTTTATTTACCATACTTGTTTTGTCTGATTCTATATCAAATCATCAGCCTTTCCTGACATCTCTGTAGCTAGCATCTTCAAATTCACATTGTATAGAATGATGTGTCACCCAGTGGTATTTGTGCTACCTTATTAACTGTAGGACCAGATAGCTCCAGGAACATTTTCAGTGATGGGGCACACATTGTCTTATGTTTGCTGAATGAAGCTTCGCAATACGTGGACTGCATAATTACAGAAAAGCAACTACTGTTGAAAGGCAGTTTGTGTGAGGAGTACTTGTACTGCAGTTTTGTAGCACACAGGCAAGACTCTGTGAGTCTATGTAGTTCCTGTCACTCTCTTTCCACATGACATCAGTTACAAGAGGCCCTCAGAAAAGCCAGATAAGTTTGACACTTTAACTTTGCTGAAAAGGTCCCTATGTTCTTAAGATGGGAGTCTTTTCATTTATATCATTAGCTATCCCTTGTTATGTGGAACGCAGAATAATATAAGCAGATACCACCAATTTTACATTTTGTCTTCACAGAAGAACAATAGTTGTGAGACTAACAAGTTTAGAAGAACGGTACTGTAGTCTTCAACAGTGTTCCAAGTATAGAATCTTCCTCTCTTCCTGGATGTTTAGCTGCTAGCTTATGCCAATGTGTCTTCTCTCTTGTGATTATCTATAATGACAACCTATATCTATATATAAAAGCTATATATAAACTACAGCTGCTGTGTATGCTTTTTACAGTGCTGTTGAGTAGACATACCCAAATTTCAAGCATTGAACACGCCCCACTGATACTTACCTCACATTTCCTTTTAGCAGTGCTGGCACTTGAACTGTGTCAAGGCATTGACAATATGACTATTTCCCAACACATTAGAGAGGGAACACTTCCTAGCTAAGGTAACATCTTACTGAAGTAGCCTGACACAGCAAGCACTCCTATCACTCAGTGAGACGCACATGCTGTCACACTACTGGACTTGTAGGTCTCACCTGTGGGGACTTCATTAACTGGAGAGACTTCTTGATCTCAAAAGGCCTCTGCTGCAACCATCATGGCACTCAATGTCAGAGGCACGCTAGCCTGCTCTTTAAACGTCCTGTCCTTCCACCTTCAAACACCCCTGGTACTCAAGACATTCACTACTCCTAAAAGCAACCAGTTTGAAACTGGAAAAGTAACCAGGAAGCTTACAATTTTTCCATGTTCTCTGGAGGCAAACTGAAGGAAAAAATAATTTTGAACTATTGTCTCTAAAGGACAATATAAATGGAAAAAAATAAAGCTAAGAAAGAAATGCAGTTTTCTGCAGGTGTTACTAGAAATATTATGCTATTAGAGAAGCTGACAACCTATCTAGATCAGTGTTTCCTGACACCACTGGAGAAGAAAGGTATGTAACAGAAATAGCAGAGGTCCACAGAAGGGTAACAAAAATGCAAAAGATACTTTGAGCTCTTCCACACAACTGCGCCTGATCAATTTTGAATTTTTAAATTTAAATAGCTATTCAGTAAAATTGATTAGCCACTCTTAGCCTTCAAACAAAAGCAGTAGTTTGACCAATGAAATTCAGATGTAACAACACCACATGCAGACGACAAAAAAAAAACCAAAAAACTAAATCTTCTTTATAGGGTGCATAATTCAGTTATGAAATTCTATGCCAGAAGTTATGAGATATAAAAACATCCAGGCTAAGAAAAATTTCATCAAAAGTCACATATTGCATAGTTGAAATTTTATTTATTTAAATATCTTTGACACAGCTGACACTTTCCTCCTATCATGGAGGAGATCCTGGATTATAGTGACTGATATCAGTTACTGTGCATTCAATATTTTTGAGAGTCATACAGTAACTTATTTTTTTCTCTCCAAATATGTAGCTGACATATTCTGGCCAAAAGATTAAGAAATTCTTTGCCCCAAGAAAGACGAGTTTTATATTGTTGCCATGCCTTTTAACTAGTCAAAATCTATGCTATAAGTAGATTTTTCCTTCACATATGACCTGTTTAATTTTTGTAAACCACACCCATGAAGTAAACAGATATAGTGAAAAAAATGCAAAGTAAAATGGTACATAACCAACCAACTAGTACAAAACCAAAGGTGTAAATTATGAAGTGAAACTAACACAAGTTCACAAGTTTTATTGTGGCTGTCCTGGGTTCAGCTACAGCAGTCATTTTTTCTCCTTCTTAGTAGCTGGTGCAGTGCTGTGGTTTTGACTTTCAGTCTGGGAACAATGCTGATAACACCGATGGTTTTAGTGGTTGCTAAGTAATGTTTACTGTGACCAAGGACTTTCTCAGTCTCATGCTCTGCCAGAGAGGAGGGGAAGCCAGGAGGAAGCAGAGGCAGGACACCTGACCCAAACTGGCCAAAGGGGTATTCCATACCACAGCACGTCATGTCCAGTATAGAAACTGGGGGGAGTTACCCGGAAGGCCCAGATCGCTGCTCGGGTCGGGCTGGGTATCGGTCGGTGGGTGGTGAGCGGTTGTGTCCTTTTCCCTTGTTATTCCTCTTATCATTATTATTGGTAGCAGTAGTGGTTTGTATTATACCTTAGTTACTGGAGAGCTGTTATCTCAACCCGTGGGAGTTACATTCCTTCGATTCTCCTCCCCATCCGTCCGGGAGCGGGGGGAGGAAGGAAAAGCGGGGGAGTGAGTGAGCGGCTGCGTGGTTCCAAGTTGCCGGCTGGGCTTAAACCACAACAGTGGCAAAAGATTGTTTTTATTTTAGCATACTTTTGGTATGTACCAAAGTACAGGAAGGTAAAAATCCTTAAGCTCTGCTGCACATATCTGCTCAAAGACTTCTAGCACACATTGGGCTAGAAAGTCCACTCTGTAAGAAAGATAAGAGTAAAAATTCAGAGCTCCAAGCATTTGTTTATTGGGGTAAGCTTTAAATAAGAAATTTACAACTGTCAGGCAATCTTAATTTGTCAATGTTATTCTCAGAGATCCAATAATCCCAAGATTCTACAAGAGCAAGTAGCAAATAATTAATGTACTTGCTTACTATACACCTCAACTTTACTGACTTCCACCCCTTACAGAAAGGGTTAACAGCTACTGTCAGATGTCCTGTTCATACTACCATCTGTCAAGTGTTAGCTATTGACTAACATGGGCTTTCCAAAATTTTATCATTCAGTGCTGCTAATTATCCCTAAAGGAACTAAGCAATATAAAGGTTTTTTATTATTTTTGTTTGGACATTACTTCTTCTGAACAGATTTTAAGCTGTGGGCAATGCTGTTCTCTGCTGTTCTATTCTTTTGCTGAGTTCCCACTGGTCCAGTTTTATTGTTAGCAAAGCAGAGCAAAACCACAAGGATTACTGGCTACACCATTTTATATAGCAAAACACAATTTGCAATTCCTAGCAGGAAATGTATCATAGAATCATGGAATCATAGAATGGTGAAGGTTGGAAAAGACATTAAAAATCATCCAGTTCCAAACCCTCTGCCACGGGCAGGACATCTCAGGCTAGACGATGTCACCCAAGGCCCCATCCAACCTAGCCTTGAATACTGCCAGGGATGGAGCATTCACCACTTCCTTGGGCAAACTGTTCCAGTGCCTCACCACCCTCACAGTAAAGAACTTCTTCCTTATATCTAACCTGAACTTCCCCTATTTAAGTTTTAACCTATTATCCTTTGTCCTATCGTTATAGCCCCTGATGAGGAGTTTGCCTCCAGCATCCAAATTACCTCTCTGGTATCCAGTTACCTCTAGGTTGTCTGTATTGCTGTCAGCTACCAAATAGTTTTATTCTGCTCAGCTCGCCTTTTGGAAATAATTTATAGAAGGCTGTTCATTGAGACTTTGTTGCCAGACATCAGCATTTATTTCCTCCAGCATTTCCTAATAGTTTATTTAACTCCACATGGGTTTTGTTCTTTCTTTCTTCTTCTTTCAACACCCTGGCTTTGATGGGGTCCTGTAGATTTTCCATTAAAAATCTAGTAGTACAGAATAGGATCCATAGACTCTTTACAGGTAGCTATATACAGACCAAGGGTGCAAAGCAGCAGCCTGTTGCTGATATGTAAGCAATTACCTGGACAAGCTAGCACTGCAGAAACTTTCACATACATCTGAACATGAATAAAAACATTACTACTGTGATTATTTGCCAAACTCTAGCTCTTTTTATGTGATTTGGAGAATACTAGAGTAAACCAGTAGATGCCATTCCTGATTATGTTGTCTGAAAAATTACAGCAGGATGAGTTAGTATACTGGAGATCATCATCACATCTCCAATGTTACGTTAATGGAATCTATCTAGTTAACTTCCTGTATACCTTAATTAAAATTGCCCCATAGTATGAGATAATCCTCAAGAACTCTCCTTCCTTTCCTCTAGTAACAACTGTCAATAACTGTACGATGGCACCTGCTTCTAATAGGCATTTAACCCCAAACCAAAAAAGATAAGCAGAAGATGCAAATAAATTAGATTCCTGGGAATTGACCTTCATTTTTTCAGACTGTAATACAAATTTTACAATTCTTAAATCTGAACAGCTTGATGGTAGATTATATGCCTTCAGCATGACAATGAAAATTGTCCCAAAGTTCAACTCTCAAACATAATTTTCATATGTGTCCAAATGTGCAGCAAATTATATGTAGCTTTTTGCAGATGGAGTAGAAATAGCAAACCGTATTAGAATACTGTTAGCTGCACTGAACATCCTATCCAAAGCACCCGGTCTGGGTCAGTCGTTTTCTTGGTGATGGTTACTATACAGGAGTACAGTAATATCATCTCCATGGCCAGTGAAGCTCTCCACCCCTAACAGATGTATTGTCTGCTAGAACACAAAGATGTCGGCTTCCGTAATACTAGGTATCCGGTACCCAAAGCCAGATCTTTAACTATCTGTAACAGCCAGCCTTTGACATCGGATTTCCTAACAGAAGCTGAGCTACTCCCAGCAGTTTAACCTCTAAAGGACTTTCTCATTGACCATATTAGTCTCACAAGCTGAGATGTAAGTACACTGAAGGTTCTGAAGAAAATTTTAATTAAGTATTTCTTCACCCAGATACTAGTCAGCTGAAATAAAAGCAACCTGAAGCTTTTGGGCTATTTGGGATACACCACTTGGTCCAAAAGAAGAGAAAGCTTGAAGAAATTTTCTGAAAATGCCACAATACCTGCCACAGAAGTGCCCCTATTCTCAAATCAGAATACTCAACCATATTTTCTTTGCGTATGTGCCTGACAAATCAAACTCACTATTTTCCAGTGTCTGACACCGGATACATGAAGGAAGGGAAACTGCAAACAAGACAGATTACATCACTTCAAATGGCAAGCTGAGGCCCTTGAACACAGCAAAACTCTTCTGCTGTGCAGAAGGTGAAGGAAAATTAATGATCTCAACTGAAGTTCTATAATCTCTTACCATCTACTTTAAGACCTATTTAGACACAGAGTTTCACTGCATTTTAAGCTTTAAAGGTCAGCTTATCACATAACCTTAACTTAATGCTTGGAGTGTTTCAGTTTAGTTTTGAGCTGGGTGAAAGGACATCATTTGAATTTCTTACCGCATAAAGTGCCCTATTATCAGGTTAAATGCAATGTATAAAGAACAGCAGTCTACTCTATGCTAATTTGAATTACACTGTGAAAATTCAGAAAGGCAGAAATCAAATGAATGTGCAGGGACACATTAGTAAAGAAAGAACAAAAGAAATTATTTGTGATCCCCATTTTCTGTTTGTCGCATCTGACAATGGTAACTGGATTTGTAACCTCAAAATCATGATGCAAGAAAGGGTAACATATTTAAAGAAACTGCTTCCAAAGAAATAAAAATTATAGCAAAAGTTATATAAATAAACTGAAACTTTTGAGGAGAATAAATTAAGCAATGGAAAATAATGTAGCTGGACAATTTACGCCACTACAACTACTTCTAATGAGCAACTTCACTGTTCACTAGAGCATCCAGTTAAAACTAACTGAAATGAAAATACTAACACACTGTCAAGGGAAAGACCCCAAACCCCGCCACAAATCCAACATGCTATTTTCTCACATGACAAAGGTTTCCAGGATTAAATGCCAGCTAAATTTTTTAGAATTTACACATTTCCCAACCAATAACTTACATTAGGTGAAGGGCATAGCCCAAGCCTTTAACTTGAGCATTCAGTAAATGTATTCATTACAAACGTATTTTGTATCCACCACAAGACATTATGGGAAACCCAGTTTTAGGTGTTCTGGCCATCTTACCTTCCAGACAAGGTGAAAATTAGGGTTAAGCCCTCTGAAATGGCTTGAAACAGCTGTGCAAGGGGCAGATAACTACTGCGCTGTGTTTTAGGGTATCTCCCCAAATTTATTATATCATAAGCAATTTCAAGTTATTTTCCTTTGGCATAGTTACAAACAAATAGTAAGTGTTGATGTTAGCCAGGAATTCCAGGAGGATGATGGTGACCAGGGCAGAAAGGTATGAAAGATGCTATACCAGGGCCTATAGGACTCATAGCTCTTCCATCCTCTTCCTCCATTAATCAGTCCTCACCAGCCAATTTGGTTTCAATGTCTAGACTGGGCTCTATCCCTAACAAGAATGCGTGCTCTGGCTCCCTGTAGATTAGGAAGGAATCGAGGAGTAAGCAACTATTTCTCACCCAGCAAGCTAAGCAGACTCAGCTTTGACTAATCTCCTCCTCCCAACTGCCTGCTCCAGCTCCATTTATCAGGACTCTCTCTTCAATTTTTTTAAAGATTTACTCAGGCTCTTATGACACAGGGGAAGAGATTATAGCAGCCTTCCAGTATCTGAAGGGGGCCTACAAGGATGCTGGGGAGGGACTCTTCATTAGGGACTATAGTGGTAGGACAGGGGGTAATGGCTTTAAACTTAAACAGGGGAAGTTTAGGTTAGATATAAGGAAGAAGTTCTTCACAGTGGGGGTGGTGAGGCACTGGAATAGGTTGCCCAAGGAAGTTGTGAATGCTCCAACCCTGGAGGAGTTTAAGGCCAGGTTGGGCAGAGCCTCGGGCAACATAGTTTAGTGTGTGGTGTCCCTGCTCATGGCAGGGGGGTTGGAAGTAGATGATCTTAAGGTCCTTTCCAACCCTAACTATTCTATGATTCTATGATTTTAGATCTTAAGGACAAACATCTTACTTCCCTACCTGATGAGGTCAGGGAATGTCCTATTTCTTTGCTCTAGATTCCTGAGCCTCCTGTCTTTACTGATATGTATATATATGCAAACAACAAAGACTATCACATAAAAAGTCCCACATTTAAAAAAAAAAAAGGTATTTAAGATGTTAAAAAGCTGAAGTGGTACCAGGGTTATAACATTAACAGAGGAAGCACACTGGTGCAGCTGCACTTCGTAGAAGAAATGACATCCTGTCAACACAAGCACAGAGGAGGAGCCACAGAATGGCTGTTGTGCAAGCTAAAACATGATAGGCTAGCTGTTAGAAAGCAGCCAAGTTACAGAGACAATGAGAAGCACTCATGTACACTTTGTTCCACACTAACTCATGGTAAAAGCAAACTAAATACAATCTACAAGGGGATTATAGACCAGTTTTAAACGGACCAACTAATTCTCTGTAAGAGTTGCGGTGTGTGAATGCAAGGCATTTTGATTCAGAAAAAGAAGTAAGCCTGAAGTAAACCCCCTGCCTCGCCATTCTCTAATATCCACAAAAGGATTCTGAATACAGAGCTGGATTTGAAGATGTGGCTAACCAACTGCTTAGTTCATGGTTTTGCACCCCACAGTCCCTAAGCCTAAAGATGCAGCCTCCTATTTCTCTAACTTTTTTAGTGCTTACCTTCAAAAAGCAAACACGGCTACACTTTCCATGCACAAGAAAGATGTATAAGGTTCTTCTGTGAACAAGTTATGTATGTAAATATTCACATATTTATATACTTGGTAGCAAAATTTAAGTTTGTCTTTATTTATAATTAAAGAGCTCACACAGCAAAGACTCAGTGAATAAAAAAAGCTGTATGTTTTTGAAAGGTATCACCATAGCTACAGTTAAACTATTTTAGTTTGATGGAAACTTCCATGTTAATCTCTATTTTAATATAATACTATTGATGAAGAAGATGGAAACTGTAACAACCTTGGTGAGTATGATTCTAGAAAGAATTACTGTGAAGAGTTAAGTATAGTTGAAACCAGGACACGCATATACACAATCCCAGTTAAATCTGCAGTTTTCAAGCGAGCATATTAATATAATCATGTAAACATGTGCCAGGGATGATATATCCCAGAAACACATAATTGATCTAGAAATAAAAGATATCCTGTAAAAAAATTATTTTTAACATAAAGCCCCTAAACCAAATATTTTGGTTTCTGATGTTTTCTGAAAGCTCAAGACACTAAAATCATTAATTCACTCAACATGAAACATGCCTTGAACCACATTTGAAAATAAGTACTCCCTTTATATCATATATAACTCTTGAGAATTTGTTCTACTACAAAGAACCCTCTTAGTTCAGGTATTCTTGCTTCAAACAATACTCTATGATCAATACAAATCACACACCATGTTGGCTGTCTCACTGTGAGCTTTCAATAGCCACATGGCAATTATTTAAACTACACTTAGGATTATCTATTAAATAACTGAATATGCTAAACTTTTTCAAGTAGGATGGATCAACAACATAATGAAAATACGTATAAAAAATTGCAGTGCCCCCCATATAATATTTCACTACTATCCAAATGTACTTTACATCATTATGGGGATTATGGAATCTCTTATTTTTCATGAGCTAACTCACTCTTGATTGAGCATTCCTATAAAGAAAGCCTGGCATGCCTTACACAAGATGAGCCCAGATACATACCTTTTAAAATTACCTTGCTGATCTTTTCCATAATACTCAGACCAGTGTGTGTGTTGTCTTGCCGCAGAAGGGAAATAAAGCAACAATTTGTTTCTAACACTATATAAAATGAGGCTAGATCTGCATTGATAAAATAAGTGACAAAGTTTCTCCCACTGTTTTAAAGCTAAATTGGTGAAAAGACATTCTTGCTTCTAGAAGGCAAAATAAAGCAAAACTCTAATATGTATGGTATTTCATGCCAACCTATGACATCAAAGCTGCAGTATGTTTTTTACCATGCACTTCACTTTGGCACATTTTCTTTAAGTTTTCAGAAATTGCCAAGTTAACTAATAACTGAAAATCTGAATATATTAAGTAACCTGTACTGAAACTGTGAAAGTGTGCCTGGAGGGTAACAATTTCTATTTCCTAAGAAGTGGGGGGAGGAGGGGCGGGAAAGTAAGGTATGTAATCTCCAGAGTTAGTTGAAAAGAGAAAATGATGTCACCAATATGAACAGTTATGGCATAACTTTAGTTAAAGAAGATGTACTTTCATTCAAACAAAACCAGTTAAATGTTACTAATATTAACAAAAAAAAAATTGTTTTTGAATACTTAGTATCTACAGTGTTGATATCTTTCATTTAAATCTTTCTCCATGCTGTATCAGAAGCTGAGGGACTTCACCTTTTTCTGTTTTTTTCTCTTTGATTTGAACAAAAAGTGAAAATGAAATATCAAAAAATATTTAATTTTCCTGATATAAAAGATTTCAAATGTTCCGACACAAAGTTTGTGCCTCAATTTACCGAACATATGTCAGCTGTACACTCTCTGTCATTGATAAATGTAAGTATTCTTGATATTGAGCCTAGGAAGAGGTGACCTAAAATATTGAAATACACTGTTCTTTCCAGAGATAATAAACCTAAGACAGCAGATACATGTCTATAGTGCAGCCATTTGAAGCTTGATGAGATTAAATGCATCATAAATGTAGCCACAACCATTATGTCTGAGGAAACATTAACATCTTCTATCTGATGACACCACAAATGTGAAAATACAAAAGATGCAATTCTGACATCGCTGCTGCTGTCTGGTACCAAAACAGACATTCACATTACCCCTCCCTACCCCAAACTGCCTTCCATGGTCAAATGACCAGAGAGCAGCAGAATGTCAGAACAGCTCACTGACTGAAGGGGGAAAAACCAGATGATTTCTTGACAGGTTAAATCTTTCTGTCAGATCAATGGCGTCAACTTACTCTCTGTATTTGTATAGTTGCTATATCTGAAACAGAGTGGGAATGCACAGCTGGGAAATAGGGAGGAGAAGCTTTCAGCTAGATCAGACTGAATTTAAGAGAGTTTGATAAGACTAACTATGCATATTAATATTAGCTACTTAGCAAGGAGAGGCTGTCCAGACAACGGTCAAAGAATTTTGGTTCTTGTGATACTTGATGATATCTTATGATACTCGGCTTTGCAAGACATCAACTCAGGCTAGTAATGTAAATAATTTTTATTTTGCCCTATTAACACTCTCTCTGTTTTGATGTGGTAAAATTTTGGAGAGGTCTTATACTGAATGGGTAATTTCAAAAAGTTTGCAACAGAAGAGATGAGATTCCTGCCTTCTTCAAAATGATGGGGAAAAGAATGTATGAGGTGCTTACGCCTGGAAATGTGAAGGGCAGGTCCCAGCAAGCAAACAAAACCAGACAGAAAATCATGATCTATATGAGGATAAGAGGAAGCTTGACATTAAGCCATTTCCATTACAACATTAACATTCATTTTTAGATCTAAAATTCCTAAATTCCTAAGAAATTTAATGTGATGTGCATCATCTTGAGTATTTTGGATGGCAACAAAACTAATACCCAACAGCTTGCACAACAGAACATTATTTCAGTACTTACATGCCCTAATACTTGCTGGAATCATACCTCAGGCAGACCTTCTTATAATAAGTTCATACATACTGCAAATGCCCAGATTTTTTGCACACAGAGAAATTCACTCACTGGCCTAGGTATCTCAGTTCTTTTCTGGTTTGGTAATATCTGAGAAGTAATCCCTTGGCTTTGGTAGGCATAAAACTGTAGCAGAAGTATTATGAATCATCCTACTGACTCCTAATTATGTCTTCCCTAATTTACAGTTTTTCATGTGAAAGATTAAGAAGTAATCAAATTGAGGAAAGAATTGCAACAGGATGAGAGGTGTCTATAGTGCTCCAAATGATTTTGTTTATATCATCTTTAAAATGAGAATGAAAACTGTTTCATCACCAGCTGTGGGCAATTCACATTACTAAATCATTGAAATCAAGACATTAAACTATCTCTCTAAAAGAAAAAAATAAATAAAAATCCAGCACAGCAGAGCTATCAAGAACTCCTCTTGGCAACTACTGTGATCTACTGGTGAACACCTAGTTAGGTGCATATCATTAAAACTAAAACATCCAAAGAGGCTATATTCTAGGCTATATTCTGAAGTTAAGTAGAATAATCAGCTTAAGAAGCAGGACTTGTTTGTATTAAAGAGCATCCATTTTAATCTCAAAATGGCTGTTTGGACTCATCTAAACTTAAAACTCAATACTGAAAGAAAGGGTGGCTTTATTGAGTCATTTCTCACAAGAAAAACTGACCCAAATTATTTTAGTTTTATCTGCAGAGGTAAAACCTCTCAAGTTTGTGAGAAATAACTTCTTTTTGTTAGACCAGGTTCCTATTTCCAAAGTGAAAACAAATCTTACTTACTCATAGATATTTCTCCCAGCGTATCTGTAAAGCCATGACCATAGTACCTTACCTCTATAAGTATCTGCTTTACTTCCCCACCTTTTGGTTTGTCTGTTTAGATTGAAAGCTCCTTGAGCAGCAGTACATTTCCACACTGGTACAATAAGAACTGTCATGCTGTGTAGAGCCACAGGAATTCATAGCCCAGTGTCACCTCTGAGACTGGCAGGCAGCAAACACCCAAAACAAAAGTGCAAAATACAGAATTACTGTTCCCTGTTGCCAGTAATCTGTAGCTTAGGGATTGCTGAATATGGAGGAAGTGCAGACCACAGTGCTTAATATTCATCTGCTCACACTCTACAAACATCTCTTTGACCAGCACTTACCCTCCATGAACACATTTGACCACTTTTTGTGTTTATCATAGAATCATAGAATCATAGAATAG